>NC_039258.1:15728439-16031720 GCF_003368295.1 Carassius auratus
ACTAATATAATAAGTAATATAATAAAGTAATCTGTTTAATAAGTACTTGGAATGGACACATGTATAAGTATAGTTCATTCTTGTTAGTACTGGGATAGTGACTAGAAACACAAGGAAACGTACTAGTGACTAACTGAAATAGACTGGTTGCTGCTGGCAATCAGTACTAATGAATAATCACTAGTGAACCTGAAAAAATATACTGGTCACTTTTGGAATAAATAATGCACTGTAAAAAAAAAAAAAAAAAAAGTGGCAACCTGCATTATTCCAAAGAGCCCTTATAATCAGTTTTGGTCGGTATATATATATATATATATATATATATATATGAATGTATGTATGTATTTAGTGATATAAAATAATTTTGACTTGATTAAAACCAGATGATGACATTGTAAGGTTACAGTTTTCAGTATAATTAGAAATATGCACAAGTAAGAGTGTAAAATAATTAATGTTAAATTGGCTTGCCATAGCATCCATGCAGTACCAATGCTGCTGTAGAGAAGTGATATGATGTCAGGATACTTCAGTGCATCGTGGGCTGCACTGCACCAAAGTCTGCACTGTCCTGTGCACACAGGGGGTTGCTTGTTATTGTCATTGCTTTCAGATTCAGATATTTAGCTAATGCTGCTCCTATTTAAATACAGCCGATAAACTATTATAGCGGCATTGTTTGTAAGCAATCAATTTTCTGAAATCATAATAGGAATGACAGGTAACTGGTGTTGATAGTGTAGATATTCACATCCTGTCTCTTCTTGAGACTGTAATAAACCTCACATCTAAATTACCCAGCTCTCCTTCATTACAGGCATGACCCAAAACAACTGAGGTTCTTCTCCAACTGCGTAAGATATAATTGTTGTCTTAAACTTGGTTCATTTCCACCACATAAACAGTGTTATCCTTTAAGTAAGGTTTTAGGAGTGCTGTTATTGTGGTCTTAGAGGAATGCACAGCAGCTGAGTGCCATACTTGGGTGGACTGAATGCTTGAACATGCCATGTTCAAATACTCAGGATTCTACAGCTGTCATTGGGACTGTCAGTGATGACCGTCAACATAAAAGGGTCCTCCAAGGGGCAAAACTACCCTGTTTTGTGTATAGCTTATGTATTGTTTGTATAGGAACAGTACTGTATTCTTGTGTTCTCAGAGGTAGTTTCCAAACATGTCAGCTCTGTGTTACCATTAGTTGGCTTGCAATTGTTCGCTAGGTAAAAGTTAACATGACTCATGCACTAACAGTCATCGATGTAACTTTTAGTGCATTACAGCTGCTTCATTATGAGTGGATCATTACTGTGATTTGAAAAGTACTAACCTTTCCAAAAAAAACATGCATGGAAGTATTTCTGCGACTCAGTCCCCATCATTAAGATGGTTCCTTAAATCATTTGAATGAGTGATGAAACATTTTCAGCAGATGGATAAATAAGTCCAGATGCTCATTAGTTATTTGATTTTTGTTTTAGAATTAGAATTGTGTATGACTTTATACTCTCCGATGACCCTAATGACATATTTTCTGTGAAACACATCTGTTAACACTGTAGTCCAAAAACGGTTCAGCATTTTTAAAGAATGATATAATTTGATCTTTCTAAGCTCAATTCAAGGATTCTGAACAAAAAATAATGTCTAACATTTTTACCACGATTACAGAAAATGCCCACTAAAGTGTCATTCCATGCAACCAAATGTCAGGCATATTTAGAAGTATAGATATAATCAGATGTCATTAAAGACTTTAAATCAAAAAGTCATTTTAAATCTTTATCAATCCTTAACACTATCCTTCATACGCTAAGTTTTACCCATTTGTAAGGAAGTTTTTATACACTTAACTTAATTTTAAATTTTATTATTAATTTTAAAAATTTCAGTATTATCAAAAGGAATTATTATTCCTTTTATATATTGTAATAGGTACAAGTCAGAATAAGTTTGTTGTTTCATTTTTAGATAAATATGTCTGTTACGGTGAATGATGATGGAACATTATTTCACCCATATTTTGAAATTTTCTTCACTTTACTTTACTTTATATGTATAAAAAAATTACTTTTGTGGACACCAAAATGGAATGTCTTTGTCTTTGTGCCATGTATGTACGTATATGCCAATCATCAAGAGTTTGAGAGAAATGATGTATGAAATACTTAAGGTGCATTTTCATGGACAGATTCCATTCATTTTAATAGGAAAGACTGGGGACGAAAGATCTTTGTTCAGGTTGGTCACATCATGGTTTTGCAGCATTGACCAATAGAAGGTAACTTGATATGAAAGTCACTTCTGTATACAATTTGCTTCATTTAGCATTCAATTATGTCTCTGAACTACAGATCTAAACATGCATAATCAAAATTGGAGTTGATAGCTGTATTTTGAAATGACTTTCATGCAAACATGTCCTATCATGTAAGATCTGGTTCACTTCTGAAGGCACCAGATCTGAAGGATTCTTCCAGTAAACAGCATCCATTGGAACTAGTGAGCACCATTATAAATCCTTTATTTTGATTTCTGAGTTGCTTTTATCCAGCTTGGGATGAATCCTCAAGGGCATCATTTCTCCAGTGCATCAGGAGTTCCCAGCAAAGCTTTCGACTTCCTCCACACAATTCACAGTTTAAAACAATCAGTTGTTGGCAGCTTAGCAACATGAGATATGATTCAAATTCTCTTTGAGCCAACAGTTTGTTTTTCCCGATTTCACAATGAAGCAGTTAGTATAAGGAAACACAGAGAGTGTCAGTGAAGTAAAGAGCTGTATATGGTGACCATTGATACAGAGAGAAAGAGAAAGAAAGTGAGGAAAGGGGATGTGATGAGCTGGCATGTTATTTAACATCAGCCTGCAAGTGGGCCAGTTGGATTCATTCAGTTGAACACAGTCCATCTTAGTCTTGATTGTTATTTTCATTTACAGCAAGACTAACAGATGTGACATGCTTTATTATGTGTCCAGGGTGTCATACACGGATGTCGTAACTTTTATGTCATTAATCAAAAAGTGCATTAGTAGAGTATTTTAATACTGTCAAACAATTCCATCAGGAGTTTGGAACTTGGTCATAAAATGCCTGGGACCTATTTGTCTGTTCGTACTTGAATAAAATGAAGAGGAATTCTAATATTTATATGTAAGATACACAGACATGTTTAGCAGCATTATACATTGTTTATCCAGGATGCAGGGGTTAGTGAAATTCATCTTGGCTGAGAAACATGAACCATATGGTATTGGTTTTGATTAGTTGGAGTCACTTGGGTGAGCCATTATTGCTAAACTGAGAAGAACAAGTAATGTTTCTGTAGGACATCAGAGGGTCACTACATAAACTGTCATTTAAATCTTTGCAACCCTCTACGGACACCTTGGCAATTGAAACGCCATTGGCTAGTAAATATTTTAGTTTACTCGCCAGACTGATCGAGATAATAATGATACGAATTTGAATAATAAGAACTATAAAACACACCAAGGATAACTAAGGATTAATGAGCTGCTGGATTCATGAATATTAATCAGGTTTTGTGCGTTCGCTCGAACTGATTTGCTGAAATCAAAACAGGGACAATAATAGGTGAGCGCCAGCCAATGGGAAAACCCAGCTGTTCTTAAAAGCTGAAAACTTCCATAGGAATGCTGTTATTTTGACAGGAAAATACAACAAAAGAATATAGTTTAAATGTACCACGTCAATTCTCTCGCTCTCTTTCTCTCTCTCTCTCTCTCTCTCTCTCTCTCTCTCTCTGTGTGTGTGTGTCAGAGAAAGCGACGGAGATTTGTGCCTTTTCACACTATAAAAGTATAGAAACTTGATTTATTTCCATCTTTATTTTTCATTAATCTGGTAAAGAGACATTTTTTTTGCTTTCTGTTTCATCTCTCTCTCTCTCACACACACACACACACACATGCACAAACACACACTTGCACACGCACGCATCTCTCACTTTTACTCTTGATGGATGCGGCCCTTCACTGAGTTACTTTTTTCGGGAAGCCTTTTCTGTTTGCGCATGAATTTTGCCGAAATTACAGAGTCTGGTAATGAGAAGTTATGCTAAATGCTGTAAAATATAGGTTAGCCCTTCACATTTGCGGCTGAATTCTGGATTAGCCTTACACATTGTTATGCAGAGTTGAGGTTTTTGCAGCCCAGTGACTTTTCCTCTGTATTTTTCGGCACCGTCTGCAGAAAAAAGCTCCACGTTTATCGTTGGCTTCACACGCCTTTGAAACGCAAATGATTGCTGTTGTGGTCAGAATACATGCAACAAACCCTTTTTAACATGTTTGCTAATTGCGCGCTGCATATTTAGAGAGCAACCACAGACAATGTTATATTTATATAATGGAAACAAACACAGAAATACTTATTGCTTACACTTCAAGTGGCTGAAGCGTGTCAACGAGTGATTCATTCAGCCGCTGCATATTGTTATGTCATTAAATCACGCCTTTGATGTAGAACTAGACTTTTTAGAACTCACAAACTGCTGTCAGTTTCACAGTTCACAGATTTAATAAAAGCAGCTTGGTTAATATGCTACACTGTGGTTAGCAGAATGTTGTTTTATATTTTATCAGCCATGACCTGAGGAGTCCAGGGTGTCTATGGCGACTGAAACAGAGCAACTTTTCTGAATGAGAAAAGTTTCTTCCCTTAAAACTGAGCTTGGAGTTGAATGAAATGGGATTTGGAGTGCGAGGCTAGTTCCCAGTGTGCTCTTATTTTTAGGCCATCCCCATATCTGTACTCGCTTGCCAGTGCTGTATTCTGTGGTTGGACGAGGAAGTCCAGGCCTGGCTTTCCATCCCCATGACCACAGGGTCATGGGGTCAGTGGCTGGGTGGGGAACCGTCAGTTATACAGTTAATCTCAGATTAGCAGCTCTCCTGGACCTGCAGCCTTTGCTAACGCACTTATCTTTTGCACTACTGTTGATTCTGGAGCTTGTCTATTAGTCCTACCTGTATGTTTTAACTTTTTTCTTTGGTTCCATGTAGTAGAGTTCACTTCTGCATTTTGTAAGTGTTGGTATGTATGCAATGTGATTGGACAAATGACAGAACAGTCGCTACATTTTACATTCTTGATTTCATTTATGTGGAATTTTTGTTTGTCAGCTTAGTTAAAATTAGCTAAATTTGCAGATAAAAGTAAATTATAACTTAAGTTTTTTTATTGACTGAATGTTTTGAAAATTACACATTTTTAAGTCTTTTTTTTTTGCCATTTATGTCTTAATTTTACTCCAAAAATTATTTATAAATATATATCTGTGCAACTGGCGGTATAATTCCAATTATAACTTTATATAAAAATGTACATTTAATGAAAAAGAAAGGCAAATAATAATTAGTAATAATAATAATAATAATAATAATAATAATAATATATATATATATATATATATATATATATATATATATATATATATATACAAATTCAATATTAAAACAAAAAAAAGTATTGTTAATGAAATAGCATACATTTATTTATTTATTTAAAAGAATCAACTTTGACAATTTAATACTACTATTTATTTATAATACATATTTAATAATGTCTTTTAAATGATTTTTTAAAAAAGATTTTTGAATAATACATGTAAATAGGGGAATGTAACAGAGCATGAAGTTATGAGATGAGTCATGATCGGTGCTATTTATTTTAAGAAGAGATTAATAACTTAAAAAAAATTGTTTTATTTATTTACGTTGTTGTTGTTCCATGTAAAAAGTCACCATTATATATTGTTAATAAAATACTATGCATTTATTTTTTTAAAGAAAAATCTTCTAAAATGTAAAAAGTATAATAATACATTTGTAAATATTCCAAAATATTTCTTAATACATGTAAACAGTACAGTATTTACAAACGGCCATGCATTATAATGTTTTTCTTCTTGTTTTCACATTATAACGACTTAATTTTATAACGAGAAAATGACTTTTGTTATTTCGAGATAACGAGAAAATTAAGTTGTTATAATGAGAAAAGAACTTTCGTTATGCCAAGATAACGAGTAAATTAAGTCTTTATAACGAGAAAACAACTTTCGTTATGTCGAGATAACGAGTAAATTAAGTCTTTATAACGAGAAAACAACTTTCGTTATGTCGAGATAACGAGTAAATTAAGTCTTTATAATAAGAAAACAGCTTTTGTTATGTCGAGATAACGAGAAAATTAAGTCGTTAAAACGAGAAAACAAGAAGGAAAAAAAATGATAATGCATGGCTGCTTAGACCTTCCGTATACTAATCATAATGCTAGATATACTTTTTAAAATAACAATTCATGCATTATTTGTTTTTTATTTTTTATGGCTTGCCTATGCCTTGCCACAAGGGTGGAAAATTAGATTCCATATACAGTCACCTGACCATTAAAGAGGCTGATGTCATTCTCAGAAGAGGATGGTGAATCTCACACCATCCCTGAGAGCCTTATGAAACACTTTCCTTATTTAGAATTTGATGAAGAACACAGAGAGACTGAGGTTGTAGAATTTACATGATGAAGACCATTGAAAGGGCACTCTTTCCCACCAAAACCCAGCACATTTTGGTTGAAACCACCCCTCACCTTTTCACCGTCTGTTGATAGTTATGTAGCAGAATGCTGTTCACTACTGCAGTCTGATTGATCCTACGGCTGACATGAAAGCACATGGAACGGAGCCCACCGCTGGAACTCCAGCACCGACCGAAGCGAGCATCCGTCTGATGCTTATCAGAGTCCCTGCCTCGCTCCCGGCCAGGTGACTAATCTGAAGTATCTGCACGGGGTCTCTTGCAGTGAGATATCTGGGTCAATCTGAGAAAGATGGAGCACAGCTGGAGACCGCAAGAAGGAGGAAAAAATGAACCAAAAATGTTTTCCCCCACTCAATTGCCCTGCCAAGTTTTTAGGAAGCAATCTACGTTCTGCCTCTTGAAGTTGTAAATACATTACAACTCTCGAGCCAAGACAAGGGAGTTCTGGCTCGTGAACGAAGTGCAACACTTTAGTTTAAGGGTCTAACATAAGGGTCTTATAACAACATAATGGGCTATATATAATGTTTGCCTGAAGATTTATATCTCGCGGTATCAGGCACTTTAATGTTTGCGATGTTTTAAAAGGAAGAGTTTAGTCTTAGATCTAAGTCTGAGTTATTTTAGGCTAACAGAGCCTGAAGTTATGAAATGATTCAGGATAAGTTCTTGTTATTGTAAGGAGATAGTTCACCCCAAATAGGTGACTTTTTTTCTTCATTAGTGCAGTAAAGGAGATTTTTTTAGTTATAGCTGTGGTCTTTGATGATTTATAAAATTCAAGTCAACTGCTACCAGAACTTTGAGCATCAAAAAAAGCAAACACAAGAAAAACAAAATTAATTACCATGTCTTCTGATGATATATTGAGGTCTTTCGGTCACATATACACAATTATATTATCAAAGCACCAAACAATGATGTGGATAAAAGTCACCTAATTGAATGGCTTGTGGGTGAGTAAATTAATATAGGGATGAGTAAATAATGACACAATTTTCATTTTTGGGTGATAATCCCTCTATGATCCAATCTGAACTGCATTCTTGGTATTTCCTGTGACAAAACATTCAGGTCAGGATAAGCTGGAAGTAATAAACCTGTGATATCTGTTCTGTTAATCTTAGTTTTTCCCAACTTGCCATGACAAACAGTAGTATTGTGCAATAGAACATTCTTTTAGAAACTTTTTTAGAATTTATCATCTTTCCATAAATATCCCCGTCCACACTGAAATCTCATTGGCCCCAAATCCTGTTCCACTTAACTGTGTATTGAACATAACATATGTTTTTATTGACCCTGATAAAAAAAAAAAAATTGCCCAATGAATAAGAAGCTAAATAGTCAGAACACAAATTAAGATATTTTTGATGCAATCCGAGAGCTTTCTGACCCTCCATAAACTATTCTCGTAGCTTCATAAAATACAGTTTGATCCACTGATGTCACTTGGACAATTTTAAAGATGTCCATACTACCTTTCTGGGCTTTTTATGTGCTACTGTAGTTCCCTGACTGTCAATAAAGAATACATAAATAACAACTTTGTTTTAATGATTTCTTCTTTTCTGGGTCAATCCGCCGCCATGCACCAAAGTACCATGCCACATACATGTGCCTAGTTGAAAAAGGTAACAGTATAACTTTTTTTAATTTATTGACAAATTTGTCCTCCTGTAGCCATCAAGATAAAAATAAATTAAATAAAAATAAAAATCCTTATAAAAATAAATATCCTTTAAATATCCTTGAAAATCTATTCCTTTTAATCATCATTTTACTTTAAATGTTTGTTAATAATTCAATGTAATTCATTTTCTTTTAAAGATGTTAGTATTTTTTTCTTCCTTGACCTACCAGGACTGTTATGAGCTGAATTTACACTGTATTGTACAAGGCTTTTAAGCTGGAAAATGGAATGAGAATGAGTAGAACTTCCTTGTTTTTCTTTTTCTTTTTTTTCCATGATTGCTTTCACATCAAACCGATCCTGTACCTCTAGCAGACATGCCTCAACCAGGTCCATGTGCCCTAAATATAGTCCGACTTTGGCTTTCGTGTCTGGATTTCCTGTCAGCTTCGGATCTGGGCTGTAATCTTGTGTAGCACTCTTTCTATATTAAGGACATGTTAGATTAAACTCTCTCTATTTGTAATCGCCCTTATCATTTTCCTTCTAGTCCCCTGTCCTACATCATGCTTCACTGAACTTGTTGTTGGATTTTACGGATTGATGAGAAATGTAGACCCTTGAAAAATTAAATGGTGCAGTCATCGTTGCAATGGCTGAACACGTTGTGTGGTTTTTTCTCTGACGTGACATGGTGTTTGGGCGCCACTAGCTCTTTGAAAGAAATAGAATAGCCACGGGATCAAAGCTTTTCTGGCCTTAATGCCTTTACCAGTTACAGTAGCATCCTTACTCATTCTGTCTGTTCCATTTAATCTTTTTGTAAATCTTTAATTAAATTACTGTAACTTGTGGCAGGAAATTGAATGACAGAGCCTGTTAATGAATAATATTAGGACATGTTATGATGCAATGTTTTCTCAAATGGTCTCTACTGTTAAAATTTCTACTCTGCATAGAATTTCAATGACAAACCTGCACACAGCATCTACTTAGTAAGCAATTACAACTTTGTTTCCCTATATTTTTAGATTTGATATTACCTTTGATAATTAGTGCGCTGATGGTTTACTTGTTAGTCAGTTTTCACGATAAAACCCTTTTTGAAAAGTACAGCTCTTTAATTTCTCTATAAAGCACTGTTGATATAGCCGTACAAGTTTAGATGCCTTTGCATAACATTGCATGTTTTTCGAGCGTCTTGCCACGTGTTGTCAAGTTTAAAATAGTTTGAGTTTTAAAAACAAGCCTTGAACATTCAGTTGCATTCTATTTTGCTTCGTCAAGATGTCTAGATGTAAACGCTTCTATAAGAAACATGTTCAATCAGGTTGAGATAAACCTGAATATAGCATAATAATATGAAGCTTCCATAATATGATTAGAGGGTTAGATATACAAACTCAGTGAACAGTCACTTTAAAAAGTATGGTATTATGAACATCTCTAATATTCACATAAAGCGCTAAGTAAAGTTCAAATCAGGTTAAAATTGCTCAGAAATTCTGTAAAAAAAAACACTTAAATAATCATTTGTAGTTTACTTGACTCCATCCCTGGACAACTGAAATCTAAAACTGAGATTTGACTCCGGACATTTTAGCAGAAAATCACTCTAGTTTGCAGCTAGTGTTGTCTTCTTTTTTGCAGTTTTCTATACAGATTTTTCTCCAATTACTTTTATTGTTAGGTATGTTTGACATTTATTCCTGTCAAATTTGCAAGTACAGAAAACGCGGAAGCTCTGACAGTGTGAATGAACGAATCCTATCGGAACAGTTGGCTGAGCTACTTTTCCAGAATTTCTGTGGGAAGAGGCTTAAGGTTTCTAGCTGCCACACCTAATGGTGTTGACTGGTGTGTAATTCGCAGCAGACAGGCAGTCAAAGGTGCTGGTTGGTGGAGAAGAGTGGTAATCCTGTTACCAGGCCTCTTGCGATCTGCTCGAAAGTCTGTCGTCTTTATCTCAGTGCTGCCCAAGATAGAGGAAGAAATAGAGGCAGTGGCTTTATGGTAAACACAGGCCAAAACTCTAGACTGGATTAATCATGCTCGGACGTTGTAGTTATTTCCCTGACAGAGTCAGATTTGGTCAAGGTGTTCCGTTCAGTGTAGCAAGTTCCCTCTAAGGAACCTGATGATGAGGTCATGCTTACCCAAAGACTTCCCATTCATGGGGTCATGGTACGCAAGGAAAACATTATATTTGAAAAACTTTTTTCAACAAGTCATGTGGAGCAGAAAAGAGAAAACAAAAACAAAGGAACTGCCCCCTTATGACTTTGAGTCAAGGTCAATAAGTCTCCTAAAATATCATATCTTTTGACTTGTGGTACTCTCTAACCATTAGGCCATGAATCCAAGGTGATGCGATTAGCAAGGCGATGTCATGTGGTGTGACTCTCCAAAAAAATAATATTGGTTACACATTTTAATTTATTATATTAGAAAAAAATACATTTTAACTGAATCAAAAAAATCTAGAAAATCTAAAAGAAAGGAAAAAATATCAAAAAATAAATCCTAAAATGTTTTTTGACTTTTTAATAACAAGGTAATTTCATGCGGTGTGACTCTTCCAGAAATAAATTTTAGTAACGCATTTTAATTTAGAATATGTGAAGAAATGGCTTTTACCTGAAAAAATTTTTTTTTTTAAAAAGTGCCTTTAATCTTGAAAAAAAAAAAAAAAATCCTAAAATGTTGGAACTTTTGACTCTTTAATATCAAGGTAATTTCATATGGTGTGACTCTCCCAAAAAGTATTTTTAGTAACACATTTTCATTTATAAAATTTAAAAAAAAAACATTTGCTTTTTATCTTAAAATAAATAAATTAATTAATTAATAAAACCTGTTTGGGAATAATGATTTTATTAAATAGTTAAACCACAAAGGTATTTAAGGCATGGATCTTAACTTTCTAAATAATGGTATTTCATATGAAAATTGTACAACAGTACAACAGAGTATTTTGTGTTTTCTTTGTCATATATACTCTATGTTTTTGTTAACCCAAATATATTTGGCCCAAATGGTATCTCATTCCCCATATTTAACTTTGACATTTAAGACTTATACCTCTAACTCTCGCACATAGTACTCCTGAGGTAGCTTCATGGTAATTGTAGCTTAATCAGTTCTCTAAGTATGTGTTTTCATAACGATGCAAATCAAAACTACTAGGATTCCAAAGATCTTACAGGTGAGGACAGAGACTTTCAGCAAAGACCCCTTTGGTATTCTAGACATGCTGGCAAAAGTAAACTCCTCTTGGTGTCCACGCATGAAGGATATTCTTACCTGTCCCAGGGGCTGGATGTGGCTCGGTAAGCCAGGCAGGGGCTTAAAGGCCTGATCTGGTTCTGGGGGAGTCAAATGGGAACAGTGCGTGTAATTAGCTTGTTTAGAGTCGCTGGTGACCCTGCTCACGCGTTGATTGACAGTTCACGCTGCTGCCCGGCAATGGCCCCCTGGGAGGTTTCAAATCCCATCACTGGGCTGTAATTGAGTGTCAACAAACAGGCAGGCCTCCAACAGAGCCGACCTCTAAAGACTGCTGCATATCTCCAAATGGTGTGGATGGGCTTCTCACAACACTTCTATAAATCAGTCTGAATACTTTGAAAAAGTTGTTTGACTCCTCAGTTGCGATATTGATATGATTCTGACATGTTTTGAAATAATGTTCTGGCAAAATGTGGCTATCAATGAAGGTAGTGTAGAAACATGACAACATAATGACTTTAAGAACATTTAAGTTTTAGTAACACCTAGTTTTTTATACAGTATCTATGTCAATGAGTTGATATTGAAGTGAAATATTAATTCGAGCATGAAAGGACCGCTTAAGTGTGGTATGTCACTGATTATGCAGCTGTGTGATGTTATGAATAAAAAAAATATAATAATGGTGCATTCCTGTAAAGCACATAGCTGACATGTCAAGGCTCAGCATGATGTCATGCATATCCAATGTACTGGCATTACTGATGGTTTACCTGATTATATATTTATGTATTTAAGATGTAATGTTCCATAATAATTTATTTGTTTTAAGAAGTTTTTTTGAAACTCATTGCATATGATTTTTTTTTGTAATCTGTTTTTTTTATTTTTTTTGTCCCTCTCTTAGCTCGATGACTGTGCTTTACAGTTGTCTCATAATGGCAGTTATCTGGACTTGGAGTCCACCTTGGCTGAGCAGAGAGATGAACTTGAAGGCTTTCAGGAAGATGGAGGGTAAGCAACAGCAAAAAAATAAAAACATTCACCTTCACGTAGTTCCACATTCAGTAGACTTTCTTCTTTTATATTCTATTTAAAGAATCTTCACACAACTATTTTCTATACAATAACTGTTCATCTCCAGAAATGAGACAAAAAACAACAACAACAAAAAGCACCATGAAAGTAATTTTTTTAGGCTCTGAAGTAAACAACCTCTGCTATGATTGGCTAACAGTTTTGCATATTAAAATAGTAGATGGACACTGCTGTGATATACTTTAAAAACAACATTGGATGGTGACCAGTGAATTGGGAACCCTACCAGAGCGTCATGTGTGCTGCCTCTTCCGAGTACCCTGTGTGAGCCACCTGTGCCCCTATTTAAGTGTAGGCCAGGGCTCAGAACAAGTAGTTCCACTCACCATTGTCAAAGCACTATCACACTGAGTGAGATTGGATAACACTAGGAAAACTTACCCATTCCACTGGGAACGGGGATGCTGCAGAAGCCCCATTCTTCCTGAAGGAGTTTTCAGAAGCAAATACATATATAGATATTTAGGTGTATATGGAGAAATTGGATGTGATTGTAACCTTTTTGGAAGGCAGAAGTCTGCCGGGGAAACACAGGCTCTAAGGCTATACCATGGACTATACACATAGTCCACAGTACAGGTCTACAGTAAGGACACTCTGGAGCAGTTTTAGCAAGCCGACACTAACTGGGGTCTCTCGATGCCACCGTTTGAGGTTAGAACACAAGAGGATACCGGCTCTACACAAAAGATATAGAATCTAGCGGACATGTCAGGGGTCGCCCAGCCCGCAGCTCTACAGATATCTGTCAGCGAGGCACCACGAGGCAGCGCCCAGGAAGATGCACTACTCCTAGTTGAGTGAGCTCGCAACCTGAACGGGCAGGGTACATCCTGAGCCTGATAAATCAGGTAGATGGCATCCACAATCCATTGGGCCATTCTCTGCTTAGAGACAGCATTCCCCTTCTGCTGGCCTCCGTAACAGACAAAGAGCTGATCTAAGGTCCTGAAGCTTTGTGTCCGGTTTACGTAGCATCTTAATGTTCGGACAGGACAGAGCAAAGCCAGGGCTGGGTCTGCCTCATCTGAGGGCAGCACTTGAAGGTTCACCACTTCGTCTTTGAAGGGAGTAGTGCGAAACTTGGGCTTGTAGCTTGGCCAGGGCCTCAGGATTACCTGGGAGTCAACCGGCCCAAACTCTAGGCATGAATCGTCGACCGAAAATGTGTGCAGGTCCCTTACCCTCTTAATGGAGGACAGCGCAAGCAGGAGCAGAGTTTTCAATAAAAGAAACTTTAGCTCAACTGAATGCAAGGGCTCGAATGGGCACTAGAGACAGGCCCAAAGAGGGTATAGAGAGGGGCCTGGAAGGATTTAACCTCCTGGACCCTCTAAGGAAACATGGGTCATGGTACTCAGCAATAGCAGCAACCTGGACTTTGAGGGTGGAGGGATACAGCCTTCGCTCCAGCCCTTGCTGCAGAAAGGAAAGCATGACTACAATTGGCATCTCCGGGGGTCTTCTCGGCGAGAAGAACACCACTCAACAAACAGGTTTCACTTCAAGGCATAGGCGTGTCTCATAAACGGTGCTCTCGCCGAAGCGCTGAAACGTCTTAAAGTTAGCTGGACTGTCTGGGGATGGAGTCACCATTCTCCCGGGAGTATTGCTCGAGACAGCTCGTCAGCTGTATGGTTGAGCAGGCCCAGAATGTGAAAAGCATGAAGTGACCTCAGAACCTTCTGACTCCAGGAGGAGGTAGCAGGCAAGTTGCGACACAAACAGTTGTCTGTTTAGACCAGGACATGCTTGCCTCGTAAATACTCATTATATATCAAACTATCTGGAACAGACAATACAATAGTGGTAAAACATGGTTACTCACACTTATGTATTGTGACTGTTGCAGTCAATATAGTAAGACTTATCTTTTACCTTCAGTCTCTCTGAAAAGCTTCAGTTGAACTGTTTACAAATGAATCTGGAGTAAAGTAAAGTAAATAAACAGTGTTTCAATGACAAGATCTGGAGCTCTTTTGTAATGTTACCCAGTGTCTACACCATACATGTGTGGCACGCCGCCATTAAAGACAACAGAACCCATTATAATAAGCGATTTTGTCTGTGGTGCAGATTGACATGACAAATCCCCAAGAGTAAAGTGATATATGTTCTATTTCATATGTACTCCATGCTTTTCTGAAACGAAAAGAGAAGTGGATTCACAATGCAACAGCCGATGTAGATACAGTGTTAGAATGGCAAGGAAGGCAATTCAAAGACCTTGTTTTTTCACAACTTACTTGTAATTCTCAGAGGATCTCTGTGGTTACGTTGATGGAGTAATCTTGTGTTTGCATCTCTCTAGTATTTCCTCAGTCAGTAGTGGGGGCTAAAAATGTAATAATATAGAAGTAGGCATTGATTTTGTTCTGCAAAGGTGATCTTTTGTCACACTATGATGTCATAATGTGACAAATTCCAAAATGTCATTTTTTCAGCTTAGTTTCAATAAAAGTGGTTTTGAACTCAAGAGAAAGATTTAAGTTCTGAAACTTATGGCATGTTTTATAGTACGCTGAAGATGAAGGGAATTTTTATTTAAAAGTTCATAACCCCTTTAAAAAGAAACTGCTCAAAAGTATGATTTATTCACTAATCCAGTTGCGTTGGCTCTCTTAAAGTTCAGTCTGTTTATGGTATTATTATTATTTATTTATTTTTTTTTTCATTTTTGGAGCTTTAGAGCTGCCTGAAGATTTTTGTTTTATGTTCAATGAAAAAAATAATTACAGCATTCTGGTGTGGAGCGACATGAAGATAAATAAATAATTACAGATTTAAATTTTTGGCTAAATTATTCCTTTAATTGTTTCCATGTTCTTATTTTCAAACTATCAAAAGAAAAAGAAAAACCTTAAAATCATTTAAGCCTCACCCTTTTAGCATGTGTGTGTAAAGTTTAATATTACAATACACAGATACATATTACCTGTATACTAATAGTTGCTTTGCCAATTTTAATCACTAAGCCTCAATCACAAATCACTTCTAAAGATAAAATATCTCATGATGATCCTGTTTATATGTAATATACTGTTGTGGTGTTTTATTTTTTTGTCGTCTTGTATGGTTTAATTTCATTTTGTAATTATTAGTCTAGATTACACATCAGTTGGAGTGGTCATTTCTCCTGGTCTCCTTCCATTCACATTGAGAAAATTTTTGCTTTGCTTGCAGATCAGAGGGCCAATATATGAAGAAATTACTCACATCTCCTTAAAAACCTTTATTGTCTTGGAAGATGTTAGAATGTTAGAAGGTAAAAGGTTAAAGGTGTTGGCTTGATTCTCAATAGCCTCTGGGTGACTATTTTCTTAATACCTACATTTTGGTCTGTATTCACATGTTACATTGGAAGCAACTATAAACCCAATCCTGTCACGTGCATTCCATAAAACATTCCATCTAAAGCTATCAGAAAGACCTTAAAATCTCGCAGCACATGTTCTTTTATCTTCAGCACATATCTCAGACGTTCTATGACAGGCGTCTATTCAGCCAGCCCTCAAAATACCTGACTGGTTGGCAAGGGCACAGATGATGTCAGCCTCTGGTCTTAAGAAAGCTGGCAAGATTCAGTGTTAATTGTCTTGTTGGGCAAATTCCAGGAGTAGATGATTCTTTTAAAATTAATTAAAGTATAAAATACTAATTTAACCCACAAAATCTGTTGAGTTTGCAGTTTAATATGCATCGCATTTGTCTGAAAGCCTGGTTTCCGACCGTTTTTTTTCTTTGCAATTGCAATTGCAATTCTGTTTCTTGTCATTTTTACTTTGCAACTCTCAGTGTTACTTTTATATCTCACGGTTGACTTTATTTCCCATACTTGCAACTTTATCCCTTGCAATGTGACTTTGTATTGTGGTTATGACTTAATAACTTGTAACTATTTCTCGTAATTATTAATTTATTTTGCAATTTTATCACTCACAAAGTGACTTTATATCTCAAAATTGTGACTTTTTCTCATAATTGTCACTTTATATTTCATAATGTGACTTCAGATCTAATAATTGTGACTTTGTTGCAATTGCGAATTTATTATTATTTATTGCAGCTTGGCTCCTTATAATTGTGGTTATAAATCTCTCAATGCATAAATGCAATATTATATCATACAAAGTGTGAGTCATAAGTCACAATTTATAACTTGATTTATATTTTTATATGATTTATAAACAATTTATAACTTTATTTCTTTTAATTTAGATTTTTTTCTTGAGATTTTGTATATTTATCACAGTATGACTTTTCCTATTTCAAACTTTATCCCACAATTGCCTTTTTATTTTTCAATCTGATGCAAGAGTAAGCATCCATAAATTAGTGCTCACAGTGGACATGGACTCTCACATCAAATGGATCAGAAACTGGTGCAAACCCTTTAGACATACCATATAAAACAAACATGTTTTTCTTTGACCCCAATTAATGGCTTCTGACTCACAGTTTTATTATACAACACTGCTATCTTTTCTAGCCACTGAGTTGACATAGCTTCCTGAATCTGCCAAACACCAATGATTGAATGCTAGATTTTGGCATTTGAGGCCATTATTGGACAAGGCCACAAATATTTAGGGGTGTATTTGTGTCAATGTGGAGGCAGGTCTAGTGCCATTTTATTTCCACTGGATTGGGCTCAAATCTTAACTACAGTTGAAGACATAGTAGTGAATGGATGTCTTTTGGATGAGTGAGAGGCTGAAGGGACACTTCTTTAGGTCTCTGCGAAATGAATGGTAGAGCCAACTGGCATGCTGTTCCGCTCTTCTGTCAGTCTTCATGACCCCCCCCCCCCCACTTCCCAAGAGGCTATCAAGAGTGTGCATTATTAGACCCATGCAGAGTGTCTGAGTGGGATGCGGAGAGCAGGAATGGAGGACTACATTACTGTTAATAACAGGGTAATTCAGCACAGTGGGCTTTTATTGCCTGGATGGGCTGGAGTTCACAGCCCCCTCCATTTACTGCAGTTGTGCTTTATTATGGGGTCTAAAAACCTTGGCCGAAGTATGTGATTAAAACTTAACCCATTTCTCCTCCTCCTTCTCTGTTTTGTGGTTTTCTATCTTGCTTCATGTGATGTGTCTGACCTACATTTCATCAATTGCTGAAAACACTTAAAAAAGTTGACTAATTGGCTCAAGGAATAATTGGAGATCCTTTTGTTGCTGCCTCATTGTTGCTACTGTATCTCCTTACTTTTTGCATTAGGCCTGGAATGAATTACCAAACTCTGCTTAATTTTCTTTCATTCTTTCTCTTGGTGTTCAGTTCTTTTCAAACCGAGATTAACAGTTCTGAGAAATGCGATAGTACATTTCCTCCATTGCTTTGGTGCACATTGTTGAATAGCGTTATTATATACAAATGTGACTTATTTTAGTTGCTCATTGATATCCTTAAAGATTTCTTTCTCGATGTGGAACCTACAGGCCTGTGATGGGATTCCAAAGGGACAATCAGAAATGGATACAGATTACAAGTTGCATTCCACAGGTGCCTTAGTCATGTGAAGTCACTTTGCGCTCTGATTGAGAAATGATCCTCTAACGCCTCATTTTGTTAGGTGGATATCTCTATGTCATAGTGGCTAAACCATTCTAATCATTACCAGACCACCTCATGCAGAAAAAGCTGTCGGAGCCTGACCAGGGGCCTCAAATTGAATCCCACAATGCTGTTAGTACGGACCCTTAGTTTTGGCAAAATACCAACAGAATTTCTCTCTTACACCAGGGCTCAACAGTAAGGATTGTTTTTGTGGGCCATTTTATTTTAGATTTTTACTTGTCTTGCCAACATTTTTATTGGCCCTACCACAAAAACTATAAATATGTTTTTAAAATTTTTACTTGTTTAATGTAAAAAAATAAATAAAAAATACATATATATATATACCAGTATATACATGCAATTTCAACCAAATGTTACCCAACCAGTTAAATTACTAGTTTAACTCTGTAGTTTTAAAGCAAGTTTTATAGTTTCTAAACTTTTAAAAGTGGGAAAAAATATAAATATATATGTTGTCATGGCAGCTACACTGTAAAAAATGTTTATCAGAGAATATATTATTTATATGAAAGTTGAAAATAAAAAGATTATTGGAGTATGTTTGACAATAAAATACATTTCAAAATGCTTTTTACTTCAAATTTTACTTCCATTGAATGTGGCTGTTTCTTTGTAATTATTTGTGAAATGTACTAGCAATTTCTGATTGAAAATTGTTATATCAAAGTACTAAAATTATTAAAAATAAAATTGGTATAAAATAAAAGCTTAAAATGTCAAAATCACATGATTAAAATATAAAATAAACAAAGTTAAAATATAAAAATGCTAATTTGTACAATTACATTCTATAATAATATAGAAATAATACTAAAATATCTTTACAAGATCTAAAAAAGTTATATAAAGTATAAATAAAAGTTATGTAAAATTTATACAACACCTAAAAAATATGCACATTGGTGAAAGAATGTAGAACATATAGTGATAACATAACACTGGGAGAAGATGGGAAAAATGACAATTCTGTCGAAAAACTCAAAACTCTTTCATATCAACCGGCCCTCAAGCCAAGAACTCTCTTTTACTTTGAAGAAAAATGTTAACATTAATAAATAAATGTGCCCAAAATCTCACTTTCTCTAAATATTGAAACCTCTCCTATTCTCTGTCTCTCTTGCTTTCTCTCTCGTCTTATATTTTTCTTGAACTCGTTTTTTTTCCTGGCTAATGTGCCGGAGGAGCTGTCGTCGGACTCGGTTAGCCTCTGGCCCTGGAGAAACGCCTAGATCTTTTAATGGGAACGCTTCAAATATTTGTGCAGATTACATGGATAGAGGGGTAGGAGGCTGCTCAGCTGGATGGATTTGTCCTTTATTGCTGAAGTAAATGGCAGGCAGAGGAGCTGTGGTCGAAAGTGTGGAAACACTGAGGTGCCATGTATGTGTTACTATCATCTCTGTTTTTAGAGTCTTATGAATAGATTGACAAGTGATAGTACTTCTATCACTTTTTTTACAAATTTAGGGTGCTTCAAGCTAAATATTTTACTTGAATAATATATAAAAAGGCTCTGTGGAATCTCAGCACCACCAGTGGCACAAAATGAAACTGCAGAAATAACTGTTTTCAAACAGGTTTCCTTTCCAACTTGGGCAAGTTGAGCAAATATTGCATGCCCAAAACAAACCAGATGAGTGTGATTTGTAAGTAAATCATTCAGACCATCTTTCTTATCACTGTACTTTACATTTTTTCATCAATGTAAATATGTTTTTATGTCTTAAACGTTTGGTTTTCTGTGCTGTTTTAAACCTTTGTACGAACCGTATGATAAATCTGTGCTGCCATTGTGTCCTTTTTTAAGATCAAAGCTTCAGACAATAATTGTAATTGCATGGAAAAGTGCACAAACAAATGTCTTCAAAATGCTACATTTTGTTTTCCATAGAAAAGAGAAAGTAAATGGTGTCAGATTCTGTATTTTTTGTAAACTATTCCTTTTTTCTTGAGAAATACTTGAGAAGTGCTGGTCTATAAATAAACCAGGTGCTCAGAAACTTAATTTCTAGCTTATTTGCCGAGTCATATCTGTTCCAGGAAGACTTGTATAGTCTGCTGTTAATTGCACTATAGGCAAATGGTTGTTTTTGAACCGGGTCCAAGTATGCAGGAGGTAAACGTTACCTGTTGGCAATGGGTCTTCTCTCTATAATTTTCTCCCTCTCCATTTTCCCTCCTTTTGTGCCTTTATGGGACTTCATAGTGTGATATTCCATAAACATGCGGGTAGTGAGGAGTCAAAGTTGGTTAGAGCACGCCTGGCATGACTCCACAGACCCAGGAGAGGCTGCATGGGGCCAGGATCATGGTTTATAAGGCGTTTGGGAGTAAATAAAGAGCAGAATGTTGTGCTAGCTCATCTCAGAGGTCTGAGTCTGCTTTAAACTTTGACTTTCCCCAGTGACAAACATTTGTTATGATGGTCTGTTCAGGGGTTGTGATCATTAACCTGCAGAGGTTCATCCATTTGCCAGAGTAAAGTTCTGAATACAGTATCCCTCGCTCACTCTCTCTCACAAAGACTTTAGTCAGGATAGACACTATACAGTATTTAAATGGTTATGAATTTACATATAGAGGATGTGCGGGATTGAAGTAAAAGTCAATTTTGCATTTGGTGGGTGGAGGAGCCCTATGATTTGGAGACAGTTTTGGTAATTGGAAGAATTGAGTGGTACTTTGTCTTAACTGATGCATCATTTAGCCTAAATACAGGATCTGTGTGTGTTGATTTTTCTATAACATGATTTTCAACATTTAAAATTGGTCAGCAAGTGCAGTGAACTTTACCTCAGACTGAAACCTTGGCACCAAACCTTTATAAAAAAATTGCAGAAAATGTTCTCACCCTCTGGCAATGTAGATGTAAATGTAGAAAAATTATGAAATCTTTGCATTACTCAATATTGTTGTATCTTTAATAGCAGGCATGAAGTTACAGCTTGCCACTAGATATATAAATATGGAAGAATAATTTGTATTGTAACAAAATATTTTGTTTTTAGTGGGTACATTTCCTAAATGGATATCTTGTGGGTTTGAATCCCATGCAGTGATGCTGATGCTAGCATGCTAATAACATGCTTTTCTTGAATGCACTGTAAGTTATTTTGGCTAAAAGTTTCCAGTTGCCAGTTTAATTAAATTTTGCAGAACTCTATTGCAGATTGTTAACACCAGATTACTAAGGCCAAATTAACAAATTCCTATCGACTGGTTTTTAAACTACCTATTTACATCTACTGTCAGTGCTTTATTTGTCTTCTTATGTAACAGAGCTGCTGTGAAAGGTCTCTTCATGCTTGTGAAATTCTAACGTCAGGATAATTTGTCTTGGATAAGCATAATGAGGCTGTCTGTGTCTTTTGGTGGTGTTACGTGGCTGATGTTAGAGACACTTTCTCCTTTTGGCCCCAAACGGTTCTCAGGTTGAACGGGCTATTCTGTTTCACAAAGCTGGGCACGTTTGTCTGGGTAACTCAAATCATTGGGCCGTGAGCTGTGGAAAAAGACTGAGTCATCCGGCTGCAGATCTTCTCTCCAGCGGAGTTGCACTCTGGGAAATGGCGTGGACAGCATTGCAGGATGATACACGCTATGTCAGCCGTACCGTATGTGCTAGACCGTCCACAGCCATGTAGTCGCTTGGCAGGCACCCACATGCAGAAATTCTCACAGTATCAAGCCAAGACGAAAAGCCAAGACATACAGCTTCACCCTCAGAATCCAGTTCTCCTGCATGTTTCTCCGTATCTCTCCAGAAATACAAAAATTGGATTTCTCTGGGTATCTCATGCGTATTCTTAGACTCAACATTTAATATGATAATGAGCATGTAGGGCGCTGTAGGGTACGGTTGTGGTTAGTAGCCAGGCTAATGTTACTGACGAGGAAAGCGCAACTTCATTATGAAATATATCCAGTTACTCATTAGCTTCAATGGCAGAAAGATTAAGTTGCAAGTGTTTCAAGTTGCTTTTGAAAGTTGTGCAGAAAGAGGCTGTATGTGTCTGTTGATTTTTATGTGTCTCTGGCCTATAGCAATGAGCCCGTATTTTATTTTTCGAAAATTACACACTTAATTGCACGCTTATTCTAAAGCAGCCCTTAATGTAAATCATGGGTCATATCGATCCACCGTTGCAAACAGCAAATATATTTGTGCTGTTAAAATGCATTTGAGATGTTGTGTTTTCCAAAGTGCATAGCTGAAAGTCACAGGTATATTCTCCAAAATATATACATTTTGTTGTCAGGCATGGGCGAGGCTTAAGCGAGTGAGCGAGTGCTGCTGCGCACAATAGAAAAATAGTGCAATAACTCTGAGTAAAATAACATTCTGTTAAAATATTTGTTGTTGGACATTTAATTTATCACATGTAGAATTTTAAACCTACATGTGTATGTTTTATGTCAGGAGTAACTGCAAATCAAATCTAAGCTAGCTAATACAGCTCTAATTGCTTTAGTTCGTATACTAATTCAAATGTACTCTGTTTTTTTATCATTTATTTCATTTAACTTTTTAATTCAGTGCTTTAAAGAGCATTTTTAGATGTGTAAAGCTTTAATATTCTACTAATAACCATAAAAGGTACAGCTGTCAAAAAAAGCTGTAGGTTTTGGGGTGCACTCTTGCCATAAATTAATCTATTACTTTTCCTACATAATTTTTTACAAAAAAGATTGGTAAAATATCTATTTAGTTGATATAGTTGATGGTAGCCTATATTTTTATTTATTACGTTGCATCTTCTGTATACTTTTATTTTTGGACTGATAATGAAGTCTGTGTCAGTGTCTGCTCCTGACCAGATTAGTTTCCCAGCATAAATTGCCACAGTGACTGGGCTTGAGCTTTGGTAAATATGCTTTATGAAACCAAAACAAGTGACAATAAATCAGACTAACTTAAAAAAAGCCTGGAACTTATTTTATGAACCAGCCCCTTGATAACTAAACTAAACTAAACTAAACTAAACTAAACTAAACTAAACTAAACTAAACTAACTAAAAAGCACCAGTATAAATTAAATTTATGTATTTTAAATTCTTCTACATATTTAATTTAATTTAAAATAATATATATTTTTGTAAATAACTGGTCGTTTTGGAGACTGCCGAAGGTAGGTAGTCACTTATATAGATGCCCCGATCTGCGGCATGTTGCCGACAAGACCAGACATCAAACTTTCATTGTATAACTCGCACAATGCTGCATTTGTTTACAGGTCTCTGTGTTGCTGTCCTGCTTTCGGGAAGCAAACCTGCGGTATCATATTCTGTAGGTTTTAGGAAGTCAATCTTTTTGAAGAAAAATATCTTTTCTCCAATCTTCTCGAGTTTCTGTTTTGTCTGCATTTCTTTACTGTGTTGCTTCTTGTCCACCTTGTGTGTTTATCTCATGTCTGGTAAATGGAGGATTCAGCCCACACGGATGTTACTACATAGTCATTGGCGATCCGGATTGCGATTGGTCAACTTGTTCTAAAGCTGAACGTTAAGCATCCGTCCATCTCCTCCAACTCAAACGCAGCTGCATTTCATTCCATTATGTGTTTACTTCCAGTTATTCATGAGACAGACAGATCTTCCGTTCATCAGGCTTGATAATCTGTGGAAGAGATGGGGGTTGGGTCTGTGCCCATGCTCATCTGTCAAACTTTATATGGATGGCGTGACCTACATGTCATCCCCACAGCCACCTCTGCTCTCCAGGTCAGGGGGATTCCGGACAATATCTGACCCTTTTTTCACAACATGCCTCTCTTCACCCACTCAGTCTGTCCAGTTTCTCCCTCCCACTAGTCACTTGGCATTTAGTAGTAAGGCACAGGAAGTCAGTTGGATTTTTACTGTCTTTTGAAGCTCAAGGCCACACATGGTTTTAGTCTCTCAAGACTTTAGAAGCTTAATTCACCTGACCTAAATATATAGTAAGAGCAGATGCAACACAGAATCAGGCTTCTGGTGTAAACAGATGTGCTGTGGAATATTAATTCACCTTCACCAGTGTATATAAATAAGGCTGGTTGCTTTGTGTCATGTTAAAATGCTCTCCTTATATGGAGTTCCAAATGAACGTTTGGGAGAAGCTTGTTTGTATATTGATCTGTCATAACATAAGGTTGTTTAACTTTCTGTACTCCTGTGATAATTTATCTAGCTTTAATTCACAATTTACAGGATTTCAGTTTGTTACTAAACTGCGTGTTTTTGTTTTGTTTGGTTTTGCTGTGCTTTGTTTTTTGTTTTCGTATAATTTTACTTTTAGTTTTTTTGTTTGATTTTTGCTTTTGCTTTTACTTTGTATTGTATGGAGCCAGAAAAGTCACTTGTAGGAGAAAGAAAACAATCCGTACTGACAGTTTTGCAGTCCGTCCCCTCAGTTTATAAATCGTCCATACTGACAGTTTTGCAATCCGTCCCCTCAGTTTATAAATCGTACAGTACTTACAAATTCTTAAACTGTTCCCTGGGTTTAACAAATCTTGCCTGCAGATTAATAAACCATACCCATGATTTTCCAATCTGTGCGCTCAGGTTTTGTAAACCGTACCTTCGGTTTTTGAATCTGTACTCACAAATTCATAATCCGTGCACACGCTGTCGCAGTCTGTTCCCTCAGATTTGTAAACTCACAGATTTGTGGCCCCGCCCCCTTTGCTTATTTAACATTATTTTTCACAGTAGTCTATGAGATGATCCGCACACACAAAATAGTCTTCTTAAAAAAAATAAAAATAAAATCTTCAAAATAGATTATTTTTATTATTATTTTTATAATATTTACTATTATACATTTAGGATATGCATTTAGAAAGAATCTTTTATCCAAAATGACTCAAAAAAGAGGAACAAATTACTCTAGAATCAGTCACAATGCCAGGTTTATTATACAATAACAATCAAGATTTTGATGCACACTTTTCTTATTAAATCGTAGTATTCCACCTCGTACTACACTTGATAGATCATCACTTAAAACACTTTGCTGTAGGCCTATACCACATAATAACATTCAATAAAACAATATACAATATGATTTGTAAGCACGGATGTTTTTTTTTTTCTACAGGTGACTTAATAGGATCCGTTCTATTGCTTTTGCTGGTTGGTTTAGTTTTTGTTTGTTTTGTTTCACTTTTTAATTTTGTATTTTTACTGTGTTGCTTTTGTTTTGTTTTGCTTTTTGTTTCATTTTAGGTTTGGTTTTTTGTTTGTGTTGCTTTATTTTGTTTTGTATTGTTTCATGTTGTTTTGCCTTTTGTTTTGTTTTTGTTTAAAATGTAGAAAAATGTAAGCAGTCACCTAAATATCACAACATGTAAGTCACATGACTACTTTTACCAAAGTTGCAATTATTCGTCCATGTATGTATCTTAAATGTTGTAATGTAATGTAATGAATTAAGATTTATTTGTTTCTTTGAATATGAATTTGCAGGATTTTTTATCAATGAACTGAGAAAACAGTTTGACAGTTAAAAAGTGCACTAAATTAATGTATTCGGAAAGAGAAACCATACTTTGGTCCATCATATGGATATACTGTCCATATCATATCGTCAGACATAGCTTTATAAATCTTTTAACATTTATTAGATTTTCAGCATGATGATCTTTTGTTTTGTGTTTTTTTTTTCTTTAGGAGAGGAAAAAAGTACAGTATTATCCTGAGAACACAGCTTTCTGTCAGAGTCCATGCCTGCATAGGTGAGTAACAAGATGCCGTTGCTCTTCAAATAAACTATAAATGGTGAGAAAAACATGTTGTACTCAATCTTCACCCTTTAAAATTTCTGGCTCAGTCAGCAGATTCTGGCTGCATTATACTGTTTAGGAATTATTTTCTCATTTGTTGCTTGTTGAATGACAGATGTGTAAATTATACCTACCAAAGCCCCTGCTTGATTTTTACTGTATCGTAAAGTTTTCCTGTTGCTAATAGGCCCTCAAGCCTCAAAGTTTATGATCTAGTTTAAATATATCCCATGCTTGATTTCATAATCGATGTAAAACAGCTAATGCAGCAACTTATATGAATGCCAAGGAAGTGCTTTACACACACATATCATCTTGTGTCAAGTATATCGGAGTTTTAAAACATAGAAGGCTTTTTTTTTATTTATAGCCTGTGTGATTAGTTTTAAAAACACTCACAAATATGCCATTGTAACATATTCCTGCCAGAATATATACATATATATATTTAAAAAAGAATAACTAGCACATGATCTTGTATAGTTACTGTATATTTCTTCACAATCTCATTGTTTATCTTATGTCCGTAAACCCTGTTGACAGAATCAGGCTTCATTACCTCTGTAAGCCTTATCCCAGATTAACATCTGTGTCAGTGTGTGGAAGCAGGACGGCTATCTTTGTATCACGAAGGATTAAGTGTCACAGACAGCACCCACAAAACCCATTAAGCATATAAACCATGTAGTTTCTCTGGAAGTGTAGTATTCATGTAACTAACTTCAGATGCCTATGTTATCCATGGGACTCTTAGTCTCAGACAGCACACCCACAAAACATACAGTATATGGACTGTCTGATGCTCACTGGACATAAAAATGGCTTTTATCAGTGTGCTTGGAAGTTATGTTTTACAAGTTACCAGGCTGCCACAATAGCTGGGTTTCCTTCCATCTGTTGTGTTTTTTTTTTGTTGTTGTTAATTTTAGAATATCACAACATTTGTGATATTCAAATGATGATGTGATGTCTCAGCATCCAATTGTATGCTATTGTTGTGTGTCGATTAATTTGTGGAGTTAAAAACTGTATAATTTTATAACTGAATTTTTTATGCAGAAATGTAAAAACAAAATAATAATAATATAATTATATATATATATATATATATATATATATATATATATATATATATATATATATATATATATATATATATATATATATATATTTATTATTTAACCTTTAATATTTGTAATATTTGTTTAATATTTTTTTTTTTTTTTTTTTACAAAAACTAAGCAATAAATGAGTGCAAGTCTAAAAGGGATGATTTTTTTTTTTTTTTTAAGAATAGAATAGTCTGGTAAAGTGATTTTGTGCTTCTTTGGGATGGCACAATAAAACGATGTTCACTTGCAGAACGCAAGCTTCTAGAGGGCACATAAGTCTGAAGTCATGAATTTAGGTAAAGGGGTGCAGAGCCAGTGGTGGTTGCCAGTCCAAATTGATAAACAGAGGTGTGATGTGCATTCTTTTGGCTCATTAGAAAATAGTAATGGTGCTGCCTTGTTTTCGATTAAGGTTTGATAGAACTTGCTGGAAGACATGAGCATTGAGAGCATTGAAATAGTCCAACTAGATAGATGGAAAGACAGTTTTGTTACAATATTTATTAATCTATTAATCTTTGTTAACTTTGTTAACTGTTTTACTTTTGTTTAATTACTATGAACTGAGATTAACAAATGCTTTACAATAATTTTTCATTATTAGTTCATGTTAGCTAATGTACAGTACGTAGTTAGTTAACAAATGGAATGTAGTCATTTAAGTAATGGAATGTAGTATTAATGTAGTAATGTTAACAAATGGAACCTTATTTTAAAGTGTTACTGAAATTCTGAGCTCAAATTTTATGACATCAAATATTTAAAAAGTTCAAAGTTTTGTTTTGAGATACTAGCACACCTTTATTTTAAACCTTTAAAATGATCTGATTTCATATTTACCCACCCTTAAACATCCTCTACCACTGCGGTTGGCTGCTTTACATGTTAGTCAGCTGGCTTTTTCATGTCTAAACGGGCGGTTCTTGGCTGGAATAATGCGCAATGTGGACCAGACTTCATGCCGACAGTCAAACGTTTAAGTGATTCACTGCCGTTGTCTACAGGAACTGGTAGTCGGTGTTTAAGACAAGTGTGTGTCTGTGGCGTGCTGCACTGCAGCCAAGCACACGTGGCTCGTACGGTTTTCCCTCTCCAGACTGCAGGGGAAAATATATCCGTCAGCCTGCAAAAGCCATTAAGCTTAGAACTGTCAGATTTTAATTTGTACGTTTCGCAAAAGTGTTATTTAAGGGTACCAGGGAAAAAAATTGCCCCATGAAAGAAGTGCAGTTATCTCTCACGGTCAGCTCAACTTGCCAATCCTGCGTGCCTGATGGATGGCGGCACCATTTGGAAACTCCAAAGCTGTTCTGCTAGGGGTATTTTGGTCCAAAAATAAAGTTGCTGAAACTCCTGGCAAGGTCTGAGAATCTGTTCAGAGAGATTTTACGAACCAGACTTGCTCAGACACCTGCAACCCCGAGTCATTTTGCCTTTCGTTCTCTCGCAATTTGTGAACCATGAAAGAGGGCAGCAGCTTAGCACAAGTGCCTCTTGTAGCAAACCCTTCCGAGAAGCTTCACCTATCAACTGCTCTGAGCGCTTGCTTGTTGATTTGTGTCTTGATAACGTGCTTTGAATTACTACGTTGTTTGTCTCTGTGCAATCAATGTTCCGTATCTATGATTTAAACCCGTATGGAAAGAGCAGCTTGATAAGAGAACCACTATGCTCTGCAGATGTTGCCTTGCCTCCGTTGTTGAATGTTTTCCTGCCATTCTATCCTCTGTCCCGGGACCTGTCCTAAACCACGCTGCATTCCTTGTAGCAATGATGGGATCGCTTTTCTGACCAGCTGTGTGCTTGTGTGATTGAAGGCCTATTTGGGTCAAAGGTGGGTCCTGTGTGGGGGAGGTAAGGGCTGGGTAAGACTCTCTCTCGCTCTCTAAGCGGATGACCCAAGATGACAGCTGCTGCTTTTCAGGCTTAATGTGTCTCTCAGTTTTTGTGTTAGTGAAAGAGTAGGACGACTATTTTGAATTTGAGTTTTGTTGTATATTTACAGTTTTCATTTTATTTTTAGTTTGTCTAAGTGACATTTTGTGATTTTTTTTCCCTTTTAATTAGATATTTTAATTATGCTTAATTTTTATTTCAGTTTTTTTATTTAATTTTAGTACTTAAACCTATTTTATTTCAGTTAGTTGCCAATGCAACATTTCATATTTTAATTGTTTGTTTTATTTTATTTTATTATTTTAGGACATTTTTTTAAATAGTTTTAGATTTGGTTAACAAGAACAATACTGATTAATGTTAATAAAATATTTTAAACATCATGCTTTGTGGTTAACTTTGTTTTTAAATGTTTCAACTTCCGAATTTATCAGCCACTTTTTACTCACTATTTATTGTCTTTTTGAAGCAGTTTACTTAATTGAAAATTTGTTTTCATTTATTAATTATTTATAATTATTCATCCACATTAATGTTTAAATAGTTTAAAGTGGAACGTATTCAAATCATATTAGATTTTGTTGTTGGGAATTTCACTTTTGGACTGAAATTTGGTATGGTAGACTAGTGTAAACACCCGATGCATATTGCGTTCAAAATAAATTCAAAGATTAAATTAATCCATTTGGCATGATTTTTACACATTCTTTATCAAAGAACTAGTATGCACCGAGGCGATGCTAAAATAAGTCCCCAAACAATTTTGGAAGTTTTCTTCCAATTACAGCCTTAATTTGTCACTGCATTTGAACTTTAAGGGTTAAAACCAATTTTAATGCATTTTTTTTTTTTTATCAAGTTGATGAATGCAGGTTTTATGTGATGTCAGTCATGTATTGTTAATCATGTTTCATCATAATTTGTGCCAAATAATTTGATCCACTGATCCTGATAGAAGACCAATTTTACCCAATACACAGAATTGTTTTGGTCAAATGAAGCACTAATCTATACCAGCTCTTTCCAGGAAAAATAACAAATAAAAATCCAAAGTGTCTCTGGCAAACATTTATTTGTAATTTATTTGTTCATGTATGGGTAGATGCATGTATTTCCCATAAGCATTGCCCATCTTCGGTGACATGTGGCCATGATCACTCATTCGAGGCCCTTTATCTTGAGTTTAATGAAAGGAATGAACTCAAAACCACTTTGCTGCTGCTATTCATAGCAGGACTTTACACAGCACACCGTCATAAATCAACTTACCAGAGTAGGCTGTCAACAGACCTGATGACACAACGCCATGAGACCTATTTTCATGCACTTGTCTGGGCTCATTAGCAAAACCTTTTGCACTTGTGCATTTAAGCCTGATTTATATTTCCATGTCCATGCTGACCGCTTCATTAAATGACAAGAGTGTTTTGCTACTGCTGTGCCCACCATGGGCTCTATGACCTCAATGTTTTGACTGTCTATCATTATTATTATTATGGGAAATTACATGGGTCAACTGTGTTAGCGTGAGTCTAATGGGTTCTTGACCAGGTTTTTTTTTTAAAGTTTTGGTTCCAAGGACCCCCAAATGTATAGGGCATCCCTTGTGAGTGGTCCCATTCTGAAAATTTAAAGGCAGTTGCAAGATTTTGGCTTCTGGTGTGATGAAAATATGTTCCTGGCTCTCATCATTACTCTTTTTGTGTAAGCTGGAAGCAGATCTTGTTGAAAAAGGTGTCCAGGGTCTATGTTCTTTCAATTAGTGATTATGTAACAGTCAAACGCTGCTTATACACTCATCACACTCATAATTTGACCAATAAAAAGCTCTGGCCACATTTGATTTGAGTTAGCAGCCTGGCATCTGTGGCTCCGTTCCAGTTTATTGTGCCTCATGTTAAAATGAAGAATCTTGACATTGGTACTTCTGAAGTGGGAAAAGATGAATTTTGACTGGAATGTTTCCTGTGGGAAATGCCATGGTAAAACGAACACAACTGTAAAATCTGTCTTTCTAATTAATAAAATCTGAAACTACTGTAGAGTGACAGTCAGCATCTTGATAAACCATTAGAGAAGATTTGACTTTTTGCAAATTAACTAAATTTGAATTATACCCACTGACAACAGTGTTTGTTTGGGTATTATGCAAATAATCTCAAATGCACTCATTAAATATGTTTAATGAGATTTGCATGGCACAGTTTGTGTACTGGCAGTTTGTTTCCGTTGCAGCAGACTACTGTGATCTAGCACACTTTACTACGACTGTATAGCACCTAAATCGGCTTTTCAAAATGTACTTTAAATGTACTTTAAATTTAATTTCTATTTGAAATTAAATTCCTTTTGTCACCTGCTTTTTTTCAGGTGTTAATAAAGCAATGCTAATACCAACAGACTGATATAGTTTTGTGTAAAAAGGCCAGTTCATATCAAGAATGATAACTGTTATGCTAACTTTTTGTTGCATCTCCACCAACAGGTGATAACATTAAGCTTATTGTATGCATATGTTGCATTTACTTCATCTGCCATTTTTTTTAATGGAAAATTTGCTGAAAATGTACTTTTCTCTATTAGGCTATTTCAGTGCATTTGCTAGCATTTGATTAAACTGGATTGTGTGTGGTTAGGGCCTAAATACTGCACAAAAAAAGTGTCTTAGAGTTTAGTGAACAGCACTTCGCAACTGATGAAAACGGTTATTTACCTTTTTTTTTTTATCAAATTGCAACCATATGATCATCCAAATTTAAACAGGACTTCCTGAATGTGGTGACTTAAAAGTCCAAGTGTTAACATCAGAGGAAGTTGCATATAAATAATCTGTTTATTCATAAACATGAATGATGAGTCTTTTAGGCTCTTATATGCAATGCCTGTCATTTAGCGCGTTTGCGGAGAACCTCAGCGGTCAATGGGAATGAGATTTAGCGGTGTGGTAATGTATACAACATAGCTCATGGTTGCTGCAGCAGTCGTGAAAAGCACCAATCACCATCAGATGGCTAATTTTCAGAGCCCAGAAACCCCCGTGCTGCCTGCGAGTAAACCGTGGCTTTCCGATGGGGCATAATCCAGATGCCTTAATCACAGTCATTTACTCGCACAAACATTTGGCTGCAGAGGAGATGCTTTTGTTGGAATGATGGAAAGCCTGAGCTCTGGTGCACTTGGTTTTTTTCTGCCGGATGAGCTAATGGTTTATTAAGGTTTGCAGGCTCGGTGTAGATCTTGACGCTGATTTGCCATAATCAACGTGTCTTGGAGTCAGGGCTCTATAATGTGAAAACGAGGCCAGACTCCTGATTAAACTCAACGATGCCAACGTGTGGTCCCAATAAAACTGGTCTCCGTTTATTACCATTAGCCCTCACTGCAAATAAAGACGTAATGAATTTTCAAACATGTGAAATAAATCTAGGTAATGGTCTTGTACCGGGTTCTGGGGGCATTAGTAACAAGCAGAACCCTAAACAGACCTGATTGTGAGTTGACTTGAGCGGGAAACTTTCACTAGCAACTTGCCCCAATCCCCACCCAAGAGTAATATTTAAAAGCACATTGCGGTTATGGCCAAATTATAGACATACAAGTCAGTGGAGGTTGGAATTGTTTCCTGGGTTTTGTGAGCTTCCAGAGTAAATTACTAAATTAGGTCTGGGTTTTGTATAATGTACAGAATACAGTGGAGTAAGTGCTTCTTTAGCCATATAATGCGCCATGCCTTGTATGATACAGTACATGTGTGCATTACTGTCTTTTTTCTCAATGGTTGATGTCAATATTAAGAGAGGTAAATTTAGATGTTCTATGTTTTCAGTTAATAAAATGTAAAGTTAATAAATGAGACAAAAAATAATTGTTTAGACCAAAATTAAAAGGTGCAAACTATATTTAATATAATTTTTATGCTTGTATAATATACAATATGTCTTTTTGTCTCTATTTGGCCATATTTGTAGCATTAACTATCATATATCTAGTTTCAGTTTTTATTATGTTTTGTTTCTTCTTATTTATTTATTTATTTATGTATTTATATATTCTTTTGTGACATTATTTTAAACATAATTATAGTTTTGATGGTTTTGTTTTGTTTGCACCATAATTTTTTGCTTAATTATGTTTTTATGTGTATATGTTTTTTTTGTTTTGTTTTGTGCCATTACGTTTGTTGTTGTTTTGTTTTTTGTTTTGTTTTGTTTTTGTTTTGTTTTGTTTTTGTTTTTTTGGGGGATTTGCAAGATTCTTTTGATCAATCGAATTCTTAAAAACAACACAACACAGACATGCTATAAAAAGCCACAAATAATTGTAGTGAATTCCTCCTTCTGTTAACAATGAAACATTACAATTATTTTATCAGCACTTACGTCTTTCATACAGTTACAGTTATTGCACCAAATGAGATCACTTCATCCGCCCACTCTTTGTGCACGTCCCCAAATGACCATCACTCTATACTCTTTCAGAACTTCTGCTTTTTTACTGTGGACACATACTGAGGTCAGTCAGGACAGGCTGATGTTCAAGAAATGACCCATGAACACCATAGAGTAACAGCCTAACCTACAACTGACAAGCTCTTATAGATTTTTGTCTCTTTAAATGAGCTGTTGTGGAAATAACTGCTTTCACTTTGAGTTGTGATTTATAATCCTTTAAAACTTTACATGATGAATGTGTCGCTTTTGGCTTATTTTTTGACACTTTGAAACACTCTTAAAGAAAACAATTGTGTGTGTGAGCAGACTCTCAGAGTTGTAAATTTTCTGTAATTCCTAGTGCTTTTCCAAGCAGTAAACAATGTTAGAGCAGGAAAAATCGGCACAATCTAAAGACCTAAACTGAGTTCACCATTCTTGGATCAGTCGTTGCCCTAACTGTTTTTTAATTACGTTGCATTGCTCTGTTTAGTTTTCCTTTGCTATTAAAATTTTTGGTTTTTCTTTCCAGAATTGTCATATAAGTATGGTTGTGTTGAGTCTTGAGTCTGAGCTTGAGATGGTAGATTGAAATTGTGAAAAAACCTGAAGAATTTGTCTTCAAGTGTAATTTTTTCCAGGAATCAGGCCTTATTAGTCTTAGCACTCAAATGAAGTTCCTAGGCCTTGAATTCTTCTTCTTTTTTTTTTCCTTTTTTGTATTGAAAAAACTTGTTCCATATCTTTTCCCAATGTTCTCCTCAAAATGATGTGCAAAAATACAGCAGATAGCTGTCCACAGTTTAAAATCCACAGGAAACAGTAGTCACCATGGACAGATGTCTTCTGGGGTCATTATCAGCTATAAATTCTGTGGTAATGTTTCCACTCACCAGATGTTAAAGCATGAGAGATAATGAAAGGCATTCATGTCCAATCTTTCAGAAACTTTCCTTATCGTAGTCAGATTCACATCCTTGGCATTGTCAAATGCATATAAGTAAAATACACTTGTCAAATTCACTTCAAGTAAAGAGGGAATACAGAAGCCTCATAACTGATGCTTTCTCTGCCTGGGCTGGATTTCTGTTTTCTGACAGCCTCAGACTGCTAAAAAATATTCACTTCCAGACAGCTGAATCCTACAGCTGATGAAGTCAGTAACTCTGACCCAACTCTGAACTCTCACTGCAGGAACGAGAATGAATCGTTTCACTAATTGAAGTAATTTCAAGTAAGTACACATAAGTCTTTATAGAACGCATTATCCCTGAGATATAGTGTATTGCTAACTGCTATCTGATAAACATCTTCAAAAGAGCGGATTTTAAATTATGAACCATGAAAACATCTGCTGAATATCATTCTAGCATCTGACAGGGAACTTTCCCGAGATGTATTGCAAATGAGAATATTCTCTAAAAATGACATCTTCCAGATGTAAACACACCGAATAGACATCTGGATGCTGTATGTGTGCGATTAGGGTTGATAAAATATATTTTTCATTGAGATGGATGGATGTACATGTGGAAGTGTGTGTGTGTGTGTGTACTGTGACGAGTCAGCTGCCTCCTCCCTGATTATCACCGGCACCCCGTCCTAAATCGCCGCCCTTCACCAGGCTCCCGACTGGAGTGGGTGTGTGAGAGGAGGGGCGCTGGACGAGTCAGGGCTGGCGGCGTGTGATGGGGCACACCTGAAGGAAGTGGAGCCTCATTACCGCCGCTGTTTAAAAGCCCAACGCGCCTCTCCTCAGGAGACCGGTCTCTTCCCCGTGCATGCACACTGGTGTCCTCGTGGGTCCAGGAAGGGTGCGTTGAGGGACTCCCGCGCCACCAAGACGTGAGCTGCCGGACCCGCGATCCGGATGGGAACCGCACCCGTATACACGGCCGACGGGCCAGGATGCCGGGCCGTCCATCCCCTACCAGCGCCGCGGCCAACGAGAGAGACGCGGCCGCTAGGAGAAGCCGCCGCCCCTCGCGCCCCGGACCAAGGAGGGGAGCGTGTGCGGCCGCCGGACTCCGCCCCTTGCCTGGACCCTTCCTTGATGAACACTGCCCGACCTACACAAATCCCGCAGCACAACGAGGACACCAGATTCCCTGTTATTTTGGACACTTTCCCCCTTTTGGCCACTTTTATTCCCTTTGTTTTATGATTTCTGTTAATAAAAGCCTCTCCGAGGCCTGACGCCACGCCCACTGTGTCTGTCTTGTGCTCCTCCCGTAACAGTGGTGGAGAATGCAGGCAGGCGGAGCCTAGACAGCGCAGTTGGGAAACGTCTGGTGACGTCACTCCCTCTCGCTTGCAAACGTTCGTGAGAACCCAGACTGGGACGGAGGAAAACTGGGGACAGCCTCCCAGCCACACAAGGGGTAAGTGACTTTTCCATTGTCATTTTACCCTGTGGTTGGTTGAGGTTGTCACTAAAACCCGGTTTCTCTGTCCCTGTTCTGGTGCGCTGCGAGAGGGAGGACCGCCCGGAGAGGAAGCCCCGCCCACTCCGACCGTTTGGAGCCTGGTTGAGGATGGTAGCACTCCCGTGTGGGCGGCGCCCTGATGACGGGGATGTCGCTTGGGAGGGGGAATGTGACGAGTCAGCTGCCTCCTCCCTGATTATCACCGGCACCCCGTCCTAAATCGCCGCCCTTCACCAGGCTCCCGACTGGAGTGGGTGTGTGAGAGGAGGGGCGCTGGACGAGTCAGGGCTGGCGGCGTGTGATGGGGCACACCTGAAGGAAGTGGAGCCTCATTACCGCCGCTGTTTAAAAGCCCAACGCGCCTCTCCTCAGGAGACCGGTCTCTTCCCCGTGCATGCACACTGGTGTCCTCGTGGGTCCAGGAAGGGTGCGTTGAGGGACTCCCGCGCCACCAAGACGTGAGCTGCCGGACCCGCGATCCGGATGGGAACCGCACCCGTATACACGGCCGACGGGCCAGGATGCCGGGCCGTCCATCCCCTACCAGCGCCGCGGCCAACGAGAGAGACGCGGCCGCTAGGAGAAGCCGCCGCCCCTCGCGCCCCGGACCAAGGAGGGGAGCGTGTGCGGCCGCCGGACTCCGCCCCTTGCCTGGACCCTTCCTTGATGAACACTGCCCGACCTACACAAATCCCGCAGCACAACGAGGACACCAGATTCCCTGTTATTTTGGACACTTTCCCCCTTTTGGCCACTTTTATTCCCTTTGTTTTATGATTTCTGTTAATAAAAGCCTCTCCGAGGCCTGACGCCACGCCCACTGTGTCTGTCTTGTGCTCCTCCCGTAACAGTACTAAAGAACAAAGTGTAAAGGGTGAATTCAGTTAAACCGTATTTCAGTGTAAACCCCTGTTTCTTTTTCACTCGCAGTTTAGTTCAAACAGGTGTGAAATGTTGAAACAGCGCTGTGCCATGAATATTGAAATTAAAGGGATAATCCACCCCAAAATGAAAATTTTGTCATTAATCACTTACCCCCATATTGTTCCAAACCCGTTAAAGCTTTGTTTGTCTTTGGAAAACAATTTGAGATGTTTTGGATGAAAACCGGGAGGCTTGTGACTAGGGCTGTCACTTTTGTGAAAAAAGAATTTTCGATTTTTAAGACATAAGTGTTCATTGAATCGATTGTAAAATCGATTTTCCATGTCTAAAAAAAAAGACGTTTCCTTTTTCAATGTCAAATAACGGACGAACGTAAAAGAGAGCGCTGGAAACGCAAAAGACAGCAATATTTCTTATTTATCGGCATGAAGTTTTGTGCAGAATATCAAACAGCACCAGGAGTGCAACATTCTTGAAAAAATATACATGCAGATGGGAAGGCTACCATAACAAAAGAAAAACATCACTGCAGGCTTCAACCCGGCTGCATTTATGATTTAAGCAATTCAAAAATCATTTTAAATAATGATTCAATCCATTTCAAACAACTGTTTAAAAAAATGAAACTTTGAATGGACTTAAGAACAGGCCATGTGTGTTTTTTATTGAACGTAACCGACACTTATGCTAGGCGGCACTAGGCAGGCATAATGAAATGCGCAAAAAGGCTAGGGCCATTACAAATTTATTGGACAGGAAAACAAGTCGATTAACATTTTCGGGGTCCAGAGCAGAGCATTTTTTATTCACTATATGTCCAGCTGTTGAGAAGACGTGCTCCGACCGCACTTATGTCCCAGGGACACTCAAATACAGCTGCGCAAGGTGGGAGTACTACTGCCAATTTTCCATCACACAAGCCGGTTGCTGTCAGCTTGCAATGGTCCTTTTCATAACTCAGAATCTCCTGTAACTAGATGCGCGAATGAGGCGAATTCGCGTCTACCGCGCCGCGAGACCTCCAGACGTGCGTAAACGCATCTTTACATTGACTTAACATTAAAATCATTCACGCCAGACGCTCTATTCGCGTTTGGTGTGAACGCAGCATAAGAGGTCGCTTTCGACCTTACTGGGTCTTATAGGCGCTGTTAAATGTGATTTTCACACATACATACCCATATAAACTAACTGGAACCTTTAAAAGAGGACGACACTTCATAAACCCAATGACCAGTGCCATTCATTCTTTTTGAGTGTATATGTGTTTTTTATTATTATTACTCTTAAACTGACCTTTTGAAAGTGACTTGAAAGTGAATGTCTTTAAAGATTGGACTGCCTGGTTGATGACCACAGATTTCTAGCCTCAACATGTGTAACAATGGCTGGATTATGTGCTTTCAGAGAGCGCAGACATGGGAAACAGAGACTTACAAACAGTTAAACGATGACAGACACATGACATACCCAGCCTATCCACACATAAAAACGCATTTGTCCAGACACATTCACAGCATCTCCACCAAACCATCTGGTTTCCATTGTAACCCCCTCTACGTCCCTCACTGCTCAAAAGAGGAAAAGATTAAAACTGTCTACATGTTCATCCGTGGAGGTATTTTTATCTGAGCGTTCAGCAGTAACCTGACTCTGTTTGTCTCACTGGTCTCCATCCCATCTCATGTTTTCTCTGTCGTTCTCTTACTCAAGTTCTCATACTCTTTTTTTTTTCTTCTCTCTCTCTCTCTCTCCCTCAGTTTCTTGTAGTTCAGGCCTGGTAGTTTAGATCCTCCCATTAAGCCTTCTTAACGCTAATTGTAATTCTTTTTTGTCTGACCCTGACCTAAAAAAGACAATTGCAAGAAAAATAGAGCTAGAAGTTCAAGTCCAATTCCCAATTCCAAGAAGGAAGTAGGATATTAAAGGCTTTAGAAATGGTCAAAAGTGCCTGTTTCCCAGCCTTCACTTGATGAATGTCAAATTAGATCCTTGTAATGGAAGTCTCAATTTTTTTTTTTGAGTTTTGGCATAATGAATTAATGTCATAATGTAGGGCCTCACTTATCATCTGAAAAAGTAAATCATATATGCGTTTTATATATTATATTGGAAATTTCAAGTTCAAACATTTTTAAAAGGTAATATTAGGACTGTCACCAATGATTATTTTGGTAATTGAGTAATCGGCTGATTATTCTGATGATTAATCGAGTACTCAGATAATCATTATTAATTTGTTCACACTTAATTTTAATATCCAATTAATGTCCATGACTTTTGCCTCAGTAAAGTCCTAATTTGATGCATATTAATAGTTAGTAAGGTATTTTTTAAGTTTAGCTATTGGGTAGGATTAAGGATGTATGATGTAGAATATGGTCATGCAAAATATGTGCTTAATAAATAAACAAACTTTTGAATAATTTAATGCATCCTTTGCAGAAGAAAAGTATTATTTTCTTTCAAACTCTGACTTTACAAAGTTCAGTGTTCAAGAAAAGCGTATGTTCCACTGACTCTTTATCGCAATGCCGACTTTGAATGTTTTTGATGACACGACGAATGCTATTTGTTCTTTTTAAATTCCTCTGCTGTTCCAGTAAATGATAAATGAACAGCAATTACAGCAATTCCTATCTGGGCTTTCACAGGTGTAGACATCTTGTCGTTGGCTGTTCACCAAGGTAAAATCACCCACCGCTGCAGCATTAGCCTAATTATCCTGACATTTGAAATCACATTTTCCACGATTAACCCAAAAACTTGGATTCCTCATAAAGTTGTTCAAAGATCCTCAACTTGCTGAATTAACTTTAACATACTTTTCTGCAGCAATTTATTCCCCCTCTAACGTTTCAAGCCTCTTACGGGAAGTCAAATCTTCCTTTACATTAATAATGTTGAAATGCCACTACATTAGAGACTCCGCAGCAGCTGGAGACACTATGAAAATACTGTCATTTGGCCAAAACACATTGGACACAGTGCTGGTGGTCATATGGCCATCACATGTGGCAGCTGTCTTACCTGAATGTTCAAAAACAAATGATTGTATTTTTGAATTAATCAATGAACTGTTATATTTGAATCATTATAGAGGTGTTGATAGTTGGATCTCTGTTAACCATACCTGGCTTAGGCAGCACAATGGGTTTCTTTAGATAATTGGAGAATTCTATTGATTTCCTGTTGCTTCATTGTCAAGCCAAACAAATTCTTTGCCCAAGGGTCTTGGCAGAAAGATAGAATGAGAAAATTCTCCTTTGCTTTGGTCGCTAGGCATTGCCTTCATTTATCTCTCAAAGGCTGGGCTACACTCAAACAGTAAAGGCCTTTTCACACCAAAGAACATACAGCAAAATAACACAAAGAATAAAAGTTCTTGAAAAATTATTTAACAACTTTAGAAAACCAAAATGAATAGTTCTTATTTAAACAAATGTGAAATAAATGATCTTAACCTAAGGTGAAGAAACAAAGAATTATGAATAATCACACTGCAATATTTATGACTTCCATTTTTAAACTCTTTTTGAAAATTCTAACTTGGCATGAGTAACTTTATGATGACACTACTGACACGAATCAGGCAGTGGTGTAAGGCGGTGGGCTACACTGTAGCCATTACTCAGCCATTGGGTGTCCATTTATCAGAAATGGTTGTGTTGAAGGTCAGGCTGCTGATTTTAGGCTTGATGTAATTGGTCTGAGTTTATACTTAGAGCTGAAATGCGTCAGTCACCTTCACAATCTCAGTCTATATTGGCACAGTTAAATATAAAATGAAAAATTATTTCGGGATGTGGTGACAAAGACAAATTAGATGAATCAGTGACGACCTTTTTTATTTTTATTTTTTACTTTCTTTTTGTACTCAAAAATACTTAAATATGCATTAAATACATAATGTACAGTCACTTGAAAGCTAGTCTTCTGTGATTAGTATGTTTAGTATGATTAGTAATTTCTAAAGTAAAAGTAAATTTGATTGATTGATTGATTTATTTATTTTTGTGAGTGTGTGTGTTTTTGGGCATGAATTACTGTTATTATCATTAACTAAAGCTAAAAAGTTGACCCTAAAATAAAATATAAAATTATTTAGATTTTTTTAAAATAAAATCTTAAGCATAAAAAAAAAATTAAATTAACAAACGAGAAACAAAGAAACTACAATGCCATTTTTAAACATTTTTTTGGGTAGATAAATTGAAGCTAACATAAAATAGAAAATTGTTTAGAAAGAAAATTGATGAAAACTGGACAAACAACAACAACTACAAAGAAAATAGAATACACAACTTCTAACAAAATTTAAAACTGAAATAAGTATGTTGAAGTACAAAAATACTAAAACAAAAAGAAATGAACGCTAAAAAGAAATATAAAAAATGACAAAAATACGTAAGGGAAATAAAAAAAATACTGAAACTTAAACTAAAATTCTAATGAAAATTTCTAATGAAAACTGAATGTATGAAAATATAAGCTAATTTAAAATATTAATATATACTACAATGATATAAAAATAATATTAAATAAACACTGACATAAATAAAAAATGCAGAGGGGTATATCTGAATAAAATGTATATACTTTTGTTTTATGACAAAACAGGGGTAGTTCAGGTTGTAAAATGTCACATGTGACTCCCCAAAAGCACATGAAAATGCATTTACCTTGAAAAATATATTTAAAAACTTTATTGCAAAGAATGATATGTACTATATACTCATAAGTATTTACATTTTAATGACAGTTTATTATTACATTTTATTGATGGTTACACCACATGACATTTAGACCATTAAGTAAAGCTTTTTCTTGAAAATGGCATCGAAGTTGTTTAGAATCGTATTAGAATCGGTTTTTCGTTTTCTTTAGGTCATGAATATAAGTCTGTGAATCAGCACGCCCTTCTGCGCCCAGACAAAGGTGTCTTGTATCGTGTTCTCATGGCTGTAAGATCAGTAACCTATTGAAGCTGACACACACAATCTCTCTATCTGTTCTTACTCTTCTGTTTTTGAGTGTGGTATAAGCACTCGGTCTTCATAAAGGCCTTTCCTGTGTAGGGGACCCCTCCTCTTCCCACCCCTGCTTTTGAAAATTTTCTTGGTGTCGCCCAAGTGGCAGAAAATTGAGAAAGCTTTGTTAGCTCTCACTAGTGTGAAGAAAAGGATGGTGGGTATAGAAAGGCCCCAGCCCTGTGAGAATGATGGATAAGAGACACATTTAATCTGCCGGGTCATTGTTCAGAAATCACTTCATTGCTCCCCGCACGGATCCACAAGCAATAAAGGTATCATGAGAGCCCATCGCTTTACTTTGTACCACAGTACTTGAGGAAGCAAAGAGCCTGTTTCTATTTCATTGGGAAAAATCCTGTTTTGTTGCCACTAGTTTACATTTTAAAGGATTAGTTCACCCAAAGAAGAAAATTCTGTCATTATTTCATTCCAAACCTGTATCATTTACTTACTTTGTAAATCATTGGAGTTTTAATGAATGGTGGCTCAGTATTTCTTAATAAAGGACACAAAAGTACTATTAAAGTATAATTCAAGTGATTTTTTTTGCATAAATGCCAAGTGTCCTACAACCATATTATCACTAAAGTGCAGACAAAAATGTTAGTTATTTTTCATAAAAAATATCAATGACAGTTTCATAAACAGGTTATTCTTTCAAGAACTATATTTGTTATTGTCTACATTTAGTTTTCAACCAGATTCATGCATTGCATATCCAGTTTTTATAATGTACATTTTATATATATATATATATATATATATATATATATATATATATATATATATATATATATATATATATATGGTACAATTGATTTATGTTGTTTTCTTAATTAAATTACACTATTTTGTCTAAATAAATTTCTTATTTATTTAGACAAAATAGTATAGAATTTTAATATCTGAAATGTATTGGTTGACGGACAAGAATTTTAAAATTGTGCTTCCTTAGTTGATTAAAAAATACAGAATGATTCTTATTAATGATTCACAATACTTTATCTGTAATATATGGTACCAGTTGTATGGACTACTGTTACAATCTTTTATATGGCTTAGCATCCTCTTAATCCTTTTGTGTTTCATGGAAGATACACAGTTAGATGACAGAATTTAAATTTTTTGGTGAACTAATCTAAAAACTTATAGAAAGCGTCATTTGTATGACTTGACAGAAGAAGTTTTAAAAGAGCATGTTTGCATACATTGAATAATGACTGAACTGTCAGCATGAATTGGAGATGAAACAGACGCCTGAGGCAAACCATTTCTCATCACTTAGCCAATGTAGCAAGTGTTTTTTCATTGTGGTCACGGATCTGTTGTGTTGTTTTATATTGTGGTTGTGGTAAGACAGGATACATTATGGACATAAAAATGTTTTCTAAGTCAAGTTACAATACACTTTTTATTCAGTGTAGCCATAATTCTTTTGTTTGTTAAAGTAAACAATGGTAAAATGCATACTATCACTGTTTACCAAAATTGGCCAGAGTGGCATCATCATTTTAAACTTTTCTTTTCCACGCTAGAGTTTGGTACCGAGAGGCAAATCCACAAGATGTTATTTTTTAAACAACGATTTTGAAATACTGACATCCGCATCATATATTTATGGTTTTGTGGCTTTTAGAGTATCAAAGCAGAACAACTACAGCTCAGTCACACAAACATTGTCACTCAGTAGACATTACAGTAAAGATCTTTTGTCAAACATAAAAAAATAGAGCTTCACAGCCTCTGAACAGATGTTCTATCATTCCATTTCACTGAGCCTTGAGAAATCCCAGGGATATGGCTGTAAAAAGACACCTTACATGAATAGTTCACACAAAAATGAGACTTAAAAAAAATTAATAAATCACTTTTGTTATTTCAAACCTGTATACTGTAAATTTTTACATTGAACACTAAACTTATTTTTGTAGAATAATTTCACAGCTTTTACCAAATAAAAAAAGGTTTAACAACAAACAAACAAACAAAAAACAAACAACAACAAAACAGAAAACTGTAAGTTCTTGTCCCTAAAACAACACTATATTTCAATTCTACTAAAGTCATATGATAGTTTTGTGTGATGAACAGCCTGAAATTTCCATCATTATTCACTGGTAATCTTCACCTCAGCTAAACATTGCTTTGCTGTCAATAAATGTTTTGTTTGTGCTCTTTACAATTGCATAGCTTCAGAATACTTCAAATATAGGACTACTTTTATGATATTTTTATGAATAAAATGCACCAGTATTTATCTTTTTAGCTGATAAGCCAATAATTGTCCATTAAATATAAGCCAGTATATGGCTGCTATTAAAATTTTACATTATTTTGTCATAAAAAAAGAAGGAAAAAAAAAAACATTAAAATCTAAATTCAGTATTTCAAATGCCACAAATTAATTCATTATCAGCATCAAAGCAATATAATATACTGTATAATACTGTATAATATATATATATTGAAGTTGATACTCTTTTATTAATATGGTTAAAGTTTTTTGTGTGACTATAAATGGCATTTAAAATGTAAAAATAATGAAATTGTTAGCATTAGTAATTAAATATACAAGGTTGGCCAATACTAATAAATGGAAAAGTATATATTCTTTGGCCAAAAAAACAACAACAATATGGTACCAATATAGTGTGCATATACTGTATTATACCTTACTGTATATTGTTTTTTTTTTTTCTTTTCTTTTGACAACAACTTGAAATGTTATGGAATGTTATTGCATATCAAGTGTTCCACTTAAAAAAAAAAAGGATTTTGGAAGCATGTTGATGAGTACTTTTAGATGTCATTGTCAAATGTAAAAAAACAAAAAAAAACAAGATTTTTATTTTTTCCTTTTTTTCTTTTTTTTTGGCAGTGTAACATTTCGGTTTCCTTAAAAAGTAAGTTCACCCAAGCTCTAAAAGTATTTCCCTATAATTATTCAGAGAGGATATATTTCAAACTACTCTTTCCAATGCAACAATAAAGATTAGCAACTGAACTGGTCAAGCTCCTACTGAAATAAAAATACTTTTGATCCAGATTAAATGTGAAGCCTGAAAGAGTGTAATTCAGGAGTGGGTCATAAAGCAGGTCAGGGCTATGTCTGTGTTAAACTAACCTGTGTGCGCTCTGCCTTGTGCCGTGTGTTGCTTTCATACTGCAGGGTGACAGTAACGACCCCCTCACCTCCACCCAGACACACATACTAAACATATGTACAGCTTGTGTAGTGCCCGTCAGAAATGATTTGTCACATTGGGTTTTCAGTTTCCAGACACACCAAGCTGTTGTGCTCATGTGGGAGACATCCAGTAATTTGCTTCCAGCAAGTGTCCTGTCCCATTTCCCTTCTCACCTATGATTTCCAGTGTCTTCTCTCTTATCTGTTAAAATGTGCCAATAAGAAACCCTCCTTACAAATGTGCAAAAGATTCTTCTTTAGAAAAGAGGAATATATCTTATCTTGTTTAACGTCAATGTCAGTTCTCAGTACTGAGTCCCCAAACTGAACTTATTGACCTTGTTGTGGGTAACGCCTGTGGCATTGAGTTCACCAGCTGAAGATAGAGACTGAATTGCAGTTTCTCAGATAGCATCTTCCGGCCCTGGCTGCTTACCACTGCAACAACTGTTTCAACTCTCCTCTTCACCGTGAAGAAATCATTAAGCTTAAACCTCCACTTTTTTTCAGTCGAAACCTTGGGAGCTGTCTCACTTCCTACTGCCCACATGGACAGCTGTCTTCTATGACTGTAAGGGCCAGATTTACCAACAGCTTGTGCCAGCGCAAACTGTCTACTGGCGTTAAAATAGTACTATCAGGATTTACTGAAAACGCGCAGTGAAGAATTTGGATTTAAAAGGCATAGACATTGTTATTTTTTCGTCTGAAATTACTGAATATGCATTTGTAGGAGTTTTCCTTTCAGACACAAAATTAAGGGATGGAAAGGTTAAAAATTTATTACACAAATTTACGATTTACTAACATTTGCGCTCGTCAAATTACTGGTATTTGTGCCATTATTTAATGGCAATAAAAAGCATGTCTTAAAGCAGGTGGTAATTCACGCTGCTCTTGGTAGATTGCACTGATCATTATGGAAATTATCTGGCTGCGTCTTTGTTCTTTAATGTGCTCATACACAGAAATTCAGATTGTACAGTAAGTAGGTAAGAGGTAATCCACAGGGAAGAGTAGATGATCTCCGAAAAGTCAAATGATGCATTTTGGTGTTTTTCTGGCATGAGCGTGTGGTTCAAGATCTGCCTGATCATGAATCACCCAGAGGTAGCCTTAGTGATTCTTAAACATTTACGGTTTATATACTTATACTGTATGTTAGGTTAGCATTCTCAGCATGTGAAACATTTGTCTAAATGGTCTCTGGTCTCTGATTATTATGCTACCGTTTCTACACAGGACGTGAGCAAAAAAAAAAAAAAAAAAAAAAAAAAAAAAAAAACAGTAGAGCGTATTGATTATAATCAGTGATATTTCCTACATTTGATGCGACGCAGCACAACTTTGGGTTTCTAAACTGTGTTTTTAGCTGGAAGCAGTGTGAACAAACATTACATCATAACCATAAATTTAATATAATACACATTAAACTATACGTATATTTTTTTAATGAATAATACATTTGCCATTTAGGCTCATTTCAAGTGTTTAGGAGTGTGGGAGTATTACTGTATGTCATGGATCAATCCCTTGCATTAAAAAATAAATAAATAAAAATGATTAGTATGATTAGTTGGCACAACTTTCGTGAAGACACGAGGTGACAGGGACAGCCCAAAGGGTCTTTGGCGCGGAAGGGTTGAAACATGAAAGTATTTGTCCTTCAGGTCAATCGCTGCAAACCAGTCTTGGGGATGGATGCACCCGAAGATGTGCTTCTGCGTGAGCATCTTGAATGGTAGCTTGTGAAGGGCTCAGTTTAAAACGTGCAGATCCAAGGTTGGTCGTAACCCATCGCCTGTCTTGGGTACAGTGAAGTAAGGGCTGTAAAACCCTGTCTTCATATTGACTGGAGGGACCGACTCTATCGCATCCTTCGCCAGTAGGACTGCCATCTCTGCAAGCAAGACAACAGCATCTGCAGCCTTCACTGAATTGAAGTGGATACCCCTGAACTTGGGAGGACCCCAGGCAAACTTAATCGCATAACCGAGTCTGATGGTCTTAAGGAGCCAGGGCTAGCCAGGCTCCCAAATACCGTACAAGTGACCCCAATGGGACCATTGACATACCCGTAGTGGGGCAGTGGAGAGGAATGCAGGGACCTAGCCGTGGCATCTCGTACCGGTCCGAAGCGGGGTCTGCGTGTGTGCAACATTTACCTGCGTTCGGGCAGAGGGTGCATGAGTAGTACGTTTGATCGCACTCTCAAACTGCCCACAGCTGCTCACTGGCGAGAGAGGAAGTTGAGTGTGATCCAAGACTGGCCCGTCTTCAACTCCCTGTCCCCTCCGGGAACCCAGAGACTGCCTCTAAGCGAGATCCCAATTCATCAGACATTATCTGCGTGACGTCAGGATCGACCGATTTCCAATGGAATTAAGTTCAATCAATTGAAAATTAAATTAATTTCAAACAACATGCATGAATGGAATTTCCTCACAATGTTTGTTGTGTCAGAATGCAGGACAGACAGAAAAGAGTGAGAGATGAAAGAGACCGCTGGTGACCTTTCTGTAGTCAGCTGCTGTAGGATCTGCAGAGCCTCTTAAAATAGCATGTCTGAATCTCTGAGCCATGTGTCTCAGGCCACAGTGTCCACGTCTGAAGACTCGCAGGGAGGCCTGAGGTTTTGTTGGCAGGCAGGTGCTGTGCCGTCGACATGTGGCAGGAGCTGTTTTGACTGTTTTTGTCAGCCTTATACACTGAAGTAATGAATGTGCAAAAATGAGGAATGTTTTTCTTGTAAATGTACTGTGGTGTTCATTTTGATGTCAAATTTAGCATCAACAAATGGCAGTACTCAGACTACAGGGGAGACACTAAAAGGGAATTGACTGATGTAAAATATATATATATATTTTTTTCTTCCTTTTGGGATAAAATATGAGTTGAACATATAAACAAAGAATCAATAAAGAATCCATTAACTAATAATGATAATAATAATAATAATAATAAGCATGCACACATTTATGCAAAAAGTACAACATATACTGCACAAGTTTAATCTATTAGTGTTAGAGAGGATAGTATTACAGAATAAATTTAGGCTGAAACTTTGAATAGCATAAATAATGATTTATATATTATTATTTATAATTTATTGTATATGCATTATAAAATAAAAAAATAATGCATGATGAAAATAAACATTACAACTTACATTTTCCTCGTTGTATCAGGCAAATATCAACACGATCTCATGAAAGTGTGTATAAATAGTATGCCAAATAAAAACGAAAACTCATGGTATTGATATGCAAAAATGGACTTTGGCATGCATGTGCTATGGAAATGGTAGGATTAGGGTTGTGGGGTAGATGCAAGTTTTTGTTTTTATTTGCTGTACTATTTATACACATTTTCATGAGACCAGGCTCCAAAAATTTGTTTATCTTCAGTACCTTCACCACTGATTTTAACATTTAGTATTGCATATGGAGATTACATTACTCTGACTTCAAGCCTAGGATGGCTTGGTTGGTTTCTTTTTTTTTGTATAGAAAAAATTGTTTAGCCTACTCTTTTTTTGCTTTTTTGTCAGAAGTCACAGGTGGATCTTCTCTGAATGACAGCCATGATCCTTTAAGGTTATACCCTTTCACCTCCAAACACTGCCTTGTAACTTAACAGAAAGTGGTGTGGAGAGAATGTGAAACAAACACACACACACACACACACGCATGCACGCACACACACACACACACACACATACATACATACATACATACTCACAGGCAGACACTCAAGCATATAAACAATCACAGAGGGTCCTGCAACCCAGTTTGTCATGCTCACAGTGAACGTATGCCGCGTTTCCACCAAAATTACCTGGACCATTTGTACCAGGAACTTACCTTATGAACATACTATGTACAAATTCTATGATGAATGGTTTTAAATGAGGGGGAAAAATCCATCCATCCATCCATCGATCCATTCATTGATCATTCCATCCCATCCAAACATGGACAAACATTATAACAATAAAATAAGAATAGTTGAAAATCATAAAATAAAATGTTTTAAAAAGTGAAAAGTGACATTACATACAGCCAAGTGTGGTGACCCATACTTAGAATTCATTTAACCCATTCAAAGCGCACACACACACTGTGAGCACACAACCGGAGCTACCCACATTCACAAAAAAACTCACATTTACACTGTTTCAAATAGGCGAAACTATCCCATACACACACAGTTTCTCTCTCCAGGGGTCCTGGAACACATCCGAGTGTGTTTGAAGGCTTTCTTATATCATGGTGAATGTGGGCTGGGGGTGTTGTGCTGATGAAAGAGCTTTGCTGTGCACTGTGGTCTCTGGGAAGGCTGGGTGCTCCTCCATTGTCCCATTGACCAGCAGAGGGACATGCTGTCATTCCACACTGACCCCACCGAACCCCCCTCAGACTGCCTCTGATGGAGGGGGTGGACCCCTCCTGTCAACCCCGTCCTGATTGATGGTCCCAAGAAACAATCTCATGTCCTGTGAACACTGTAAGCGCTTTCTTGCTCCTGTGCTCCCTCGCTTTTTTCGAGGAGACCTGGACTCTCTGAATAGAGTTGATCATGTTAAAGAGCTTTGAGAATATCCCACAGTTGCTGAAAAGAGATGCAGACTGGGCCGGTGTGAGTTTTGGCCGCCGCTCATGACATTGGCGCTTGTGCGGGGGATGTAGATGAAAAGAAGTCTGGATTATTTTTGTGCATCTACTGAAATATGAGCGGTTCACATTCTAAGATTAAAATATGGACTGTATTTTTATCGTGCCATTTATAGCAGCTCTTAAAATTCAGACTTGGCTGATGATTTAGCAGGGTAGCTGATGCGATTCCTATTAAGAGAAGATGCTCAAAGTTGCTAGTTCAGAGCAAATGCCTAACACTGGTATTTGCAGCATAAAGGTCTTTGGATTTGTTCACAAAGTCAGATTGAACAGGTGTGACTCTCAAATTGTACTGTTCATACCTTTCATTTCTTGCAACAGCAATTAATTAACTGCATTTTTTTTATTTATTAAAATAAAAAATACATTGAAATGCATATTCAGTCATATACAGTATTGAATAGACCTCCTCCATTATAAACATCCCTATTTTATAAAAATGTATTAGATGTACTCTTTTGGACCATGGGGGTGAGTAAATGATGACAGAGTTGTCATTTTTGATTGGATAAAACTATAACATTTTATTATCATTACTATGGAAATATGAAATTATTTCTTTAATGAAATGATACGCTAGATAATAAACTAAAACTGCCAGTAGGTGGTTAATGTCTTAATGATTAAGTCATCGAGTCATCTATTCATTTGATTTGTTCAAATGGCTGATTCATTCAGGAGTGAAGTAAATGGTTCTTTATATATGACTATATGGTGTAAATATGAGAAAAAAACTCAAATCTTTTAAATTAAATTACCAGCCCTAGTTTTAATACATCATATGGTACACTTCCCTAAAATGTAATTATATTTATGGATTAAAAAAAATGTGTGTGAATGTAACTATATTCAGCCATCTAAAACAGAATTGACATCCAAATTGTGCTACTGTGTGAATGCAGCCTTTGATTTAAGCTTATATTTCTGGTCCAGGTTCTCCGGAAAACTAGCCTGACTATATCAGACTTCCTAACTTCCGCTCAATTTCATTTCCCTTCTGTACTCAGTCTGATACAGCGTCAGAGCTTTCTGTTTGCCACCGGTCTGGAAACAGCCGGGCCAATCAACGAACAGAGGGCGGGCTGAGAGGCGCGACGTAGATGCTAAGCGCTGAGTTTTACATTGTAGGTTAGAGAAATCGAAAACCGAAACGACCGCGGAAATGGGAAACGAGACACGGGATGCAATTCGCTCTGTTAAGGAGAACATTCAACTCTTTTTCAAACTGAAGCCAGAACAAGAAGAGTGTTTAACAACAGGTTTACAGTGGAAGTTCAATCATAGATTTGAGTTCGATGCATGATGTCTGTGCTTCGATGCGGCTGTACAGGCGCATAACATACGTCTAACTAAACGTATCTGATTGGCTTACGGGTAGCCAATGATTTTAAACTTCAGACAAGCGCCCCCTAGCGAGAGAGAAAACACTTCTCTATTATGCCATTCCAGACTCTGTCTACGAAGCAAAGTGAAGTAGCAGAGTCTGGTATTACCAGGCTACCGGAAAACACCTTTTATTTCCGAAATGAGACCTATTTTTGTGAATGGCTTGAATCTCAAGATGAAGATTTCTGGGGTGCAGCAGCCAAAGCTTGTAAAGTGGAATTCGACTTCACGTGTCCTGTGGAAAGTTCCTGACCCCGAAGAATGATTTTTCATCTGTTGTCTGTCTTACTCCCAGAAGCCTTCAGTCTCACTCACACCGGTGACATTTTATAGCCTAACTTTTACATTAACTTGGAGACCCTGTAGCTTTCAAAACCAGTTTGAATGTCCCCCTCTTTCCCAGCAACCTCACTGAGTGAAAAGATGGGCTTTCAGGAAGCAAGAACCTAAATGAAAGCACAAGGAATGTTCTCTAGCACAGGCGTCATGCGGTGTGCGATCCCGCATACTTCCACGGCAGATTTCTCATTACTTCTCTGAATACTGCGCCTGCCTAGCTTTGTTTCCTGGAAATCTCAATTTACCTTCTAAAGCAAACCAGGATGGTGATCTTTCTCAGACTTTTCTTTCATCTGGAGTTCAGCTCTTCATAAAGACCAAGGAGGAAATTCTTGAGAAGGTTGCTCCAATTTCCTTGATATACAATTCTGGAGCATTTGAGTGTGAGCCACATCGATTTACTAAAAAAAAAACATATCAACATATACCGTGTGGGTTCAATGAAACTACTTGAAGTGCTTATTTAAGCTTTTTTTCTTGCATACACAGTCTTCAATCCCTTCTATATCAGTGCAGCCAGAACAGGGTCGTATTTTAAGCAATCTGCAGGCCTCTCGTATATTAAACATCACTGATCTCAGACCTGCATGGTTATGTTTGGACATATGAGGGCTGCACTGCGGGGCCTCAGCCTGGCGGTGAGGTCCGGGGTGTTATCTTTGGAAAGTGTTGACAAGACTAAACCTCAGGAGCAGAGCGTAGTCTGTCTGTTCAGAAGGCACACAGAGTTAGTATTACAGACAAGCTTCCTGTGCACCAACGCAGTGAATAGTGAGAGACAGAGAGAAAAGGGCACAGATAGCCATCAGGGAAAAGAGAAGATGCAAAGTAGATAAAAACAGGCTGAAGTCAGAATGTATAAATCGAAGGAATTCCGTACTTTTAGCTTGATTAACTTTAACAATACAGTTCACCTAAAAAAAAATCTGTACGTAGCTCTTGCAATAAAATTATACTTTATATTGAACAAAAACAGACTACATTAAGATTAAATTATTTTGTACTACTTTGTTTTTTTCTTGTTTTCTAACTTAAGGTAAAAGTTTTAAATATTCCGGATACCTGGAAAGTCTTAAGAATGTTTTTAGCTTTAAAATTGTCATTATAAATAATCTACAGTATGTGTAGCTCTTGCAATAAAATGACACTTTATGACCAAAGACTGAAATCTTGACTGTAGGCTATGCTCTATTGAAAAAAATATATATATATTACTTAATATAAAAATTAGGAATATTTTGGATACCTGAAAACAAGTCTTAGGAAGTCTTTGCTTTTTCCTTGACAAAAACAACTCAATAAGTATTCAAAAAAAAAAAAATCTTAAAAATTACTGTAAATAACCTCTTAAATTTAGGTTAGCCTCAAACCCATCTTAAATCCCCCCAAAAGGTAAGATATTTATCATTTTGTTGGGTTAGGGTAAATGTCTTTAACACATCTGATGCATTTTAGATAAAAACTAAGTATTGAATTTGTGCGCACAAAAAGTGTTTTCGTAGCTTCATAGAATTAAGGTTAAACCACCGGTGACACATAAACTATTTTATGATGTCCTTACTACCTTTGTGGGCCTTGAATTTGGTAGTCTTAAAAAAATAAAAAAAATAAAATAAATTACAGACTACTATTATGGTGTGTTATTGTCATTATTGGATCTTGAGATTTATACTTTTTTGTTCCACACAAAAATTTCAACATGAGGGTGGCGGGTGAGTTATAAACAAATGTTCATTTTTGGTTAAACTTTTCCTTTAAAACCATGGATTCACAGTTATATTTGATTTCTATCCTAATCCTTCATTGTTCAAAGTTCACAGTTTGACCAGTGTGTTTAGTCTGCCTCTCATAGCCGACTGGTTTAATCTAGTACTAGATTATAAATGTTTTATCATTACTGGAGTCAGTCGCACTCTACAAACAAAAAAGACATCTTTTGTTTCTGCTTCTCACATCTTGTTGTTCCAACAGATCTCTTAACCAAACAGACATCTCCCAGCACTCGGAGCTTTTCTTACTTCAACATAAACTGTTTGTTGCTGAGTCTGAATTTTAACAAAGAGTGAGAGAGAGAGTGGGAAAGAAAAAAGAGAGAGAGAGAGGAAGTGAGGGCCCTCCATGTGGTGATGTGGGAGCTGAATGCGACCCAAGAGCCTGCAGTGAGAACCTCATTCCGTTAATGCAGGAATTCGTTCCTTTTTATCCTCATCTGTGTGTCGTGTTTTATTACACCAGTTATCCGGCTGGAAGGACCCTCAGGATTTGGATGCCCGATAGATACTGTAGTTTTTATGGTTTTGCAAGTTGTGTGGTGCATGACAAATTAGCACTTGGGCGAAGTGGAAAGTTGCACGGCCATCCGTTTCTTTGAAACAGCAAGACGGAGGGTTCCGGCAACATAAAGCAGTGTTCGGTCGAGGGGAAGTCTCTCAGCTTGACCAGATTTTGTGCAAAATATAAGTTTGTCTTTGGGGCTTGAAGGTTTTTAAAGGGATAGTTCACCCAAAAATGAACATTCGGACATAATTTATTCGTTGTCGTCTTGTTTTTGTCCAGTCAGTCTGGTCCAATGGTTAATTTCATACATTTTTCTAAAACACTGAAGCCATCTTCTTTTGTGGTTTATGGAAGAAATACAGCTCTACAGGTTTAGAAATGTCTCAAGAGTCGGTAAACAATGGCAAACGTTTAATTTGTGGCTGAGCTATACCTTTAAGCTCTCACTAACCACTAAACAGTCTCCGCCGGTAAGAGCACCATTGAAGTTTGCTGACAGTATGATTCAGCGTTTCAAAGCGAATTTTATTTTGTTTTTCCTCAGTACTTTCAGATTTATTTTTAGTCATGTTGAGTCTGTTGCCCAGTGTCCTGGGATGCTCAGAAATGGGAGGTGTTTACTTCTCGTGCTTCCAAGACTCGTAAACTCCCGCAGGAATGTGAATACTTTTGTTATATCCACTTTAACAAAGCCACTTGTGACTGACTCATTGCTTCTCGCTGGCAAAAAAAACGGTTTCCTCAAGCCTGTACAGAAGATTTTGAAAATATAATCCGGAGAATTATTATTTTAACAAGCAAAAAGCCAAAACACTGAAAGAACTATAGACTGCATGCTTGTAAGAAATGTAATATCTTTAAACCGTTTCAAACCAGCTGTTCTGTGCTTTACATTAGCCACATGCAGGGTAATATATTTAGCAGAAGCTACTGTACTTACACTCTTAATTAAATTTAGCTCGACTCATCTTCCCCTGGCTTCTATTAGTGTGGTAGAAGTAATGGATAAGGTTTATTTTTCTGTCTAACCCAATTTTATCATGTGCATAGTTAGCCAGGAAGGTCTACTGACACAAATTTCACTCATTTGTGTCACTGGTGGATTCAGGTTGCAGGTATAAATATATGTAGTTCCTTCCATAATCTATTCTGGATCCCTTAGATCCCAATTGCAGATGGTTCTGTGGCCTACTCAAGTTATTCCGCTTCTCCTTGGTTAAAATGTCTGGATCCATGTGTGCAACAGATAGTATGAATTCATTTTGACCTATGCATAAACTTATACATGTACTTTTTATAAAAATGCAATGCAAAATGATTCAATATTTCAGTACTGAGTAAACATCTAGAAAGCAGATATACATATTAACCTTCATATGTTATTATGTAAAGGCTGGAGGCTAGGGACCAAACATTTTATACTAGTTCACCCAATAATGTGAATTCTGTCATCGTTTACTCCCCGTTATATCATTCCAGACCTGAATAACCTTTTCTTAGACACAAAAGGAACAATGTTATTTTAGTATTAAAATACTATTATCAGTCCCTCCAGGATTTCACTTTTTTTTTTTTGATCAAAATGACTGATTTTGCTGCGGCTTTTCTAAAAATTTGCGATGATATTTGCAGCATTTCTTATTGTTTTGCAGTGAAAATACACCACAGATAACATTCTTCTATCACTGTTATGACGTTTCTGACTTCGAGAACCACCCGAACTAGTAGCGTGGATTCATTCCGCTTTCGGTTTGTTCATCCAATGTAGCTCTTGTAAATCGGTCCTGATGAGAACGCAAGGCCTTTCTTTGACTGAATGTGTATTGCGATGACATCACAGGATGCTTCTAAGCCCAAACTATGCAGACAATTTTTGGCAATTACGAAAATTGCGGAATTTGCTTAATTTTGCTATAAATTCAGCAATCGCACAATCACAAAATCCTGGAGGCACTGTATTATTTACTATTATAGTGTACTGTATTAATGTTTTGAAATGGCTTGTATTTTTCTATTCTTTTTTTTTGTTTTAATCTTAGTCTAAACTTGAGTAATTTTCAGCATTTATCATTTTTACTCTTTTGTAAGATTTCTGTTTAGCTTTAATTTATTTTTATTTAACTTTTAGTTTTAGTAGTATTTTATTAGAACCAGCTTTTATATGAAGCAGCATAGAATAATAGATCTACTCACCCACTGTTTGGAAAAAGATAACTGAAAGTTTCACACGTACTGACAGACACACAAACAGCAGTTTCCATTCAGTAAATCTGACTGAATCCAGATGATTTCAGCAGTTTATAGCAACATTTTGGGTTTTGGGTTCCGTTCCATGTAGATTAATGACCATTTGGAGGTAAATGTGGTTCTCCTCTTAACTGTAATTAGATTTATAATGATCAAGTTTGTCATCTTTCCCGTGACCTACTCCTGATAATCATTCTATAATTTTTGGCAGTGATTAAAAGAAAATAAAATACATAATGTAATAATCTAGAAATCACTTTATTTTTGGTTTGGAAGGACATTAGGGTGAGTAAATGTTAAAGAGCATTTTAATTTTTGAGTCAACTTTTGTTTTGTGGTTGTGCTTCCCATTCACAGTTTTTTCAAAGTGGGCTGCAATTGTGGAAAAGTTGCTGTGATAAAAAAAAAAATGTGTCTGTAGAGATCAGACTTAGTCCTTACTACCAGAAGCATGTTCATATGACAGCTTCTTAAGTTTGACACCGATGGGATACATGAATGGTCTACATCCCCAAAAGTTTGGAATACAGTGAATCGAGGAAAATGCAGGGAAAGGAAATACATGTCTGAGAAGGACCTGAGACATTTCAACAGGGCAATGTGATAGCAGCCCAGCACAAGTGCTTAACTCATCAGCCCATGTTTTGCTTAAGCCTCTCACTTTGGTAATGGATCATACAGTACTTAGATTTTCCGCCTCATCTGTTTTCTCAGCCAAGCTGTCAGTGTGATTTCCATGTGCTGTTGGTTGGCTAAAGAGCCACGATCGATGTTGACCAGTTGTATGGGCTTTACAAAATTGTATTCCCGAAAACATCAGTTTATCAGACAGCAGGGGCCACTTGTAAAGGATTTGTCTGGCTCAGGATGGAAATTCATGGATTGCTTCGAACTTCACTTACCAACCCAGTCCTTTAATTCATATGCGATACCACCTTAAGCCAATCTTTTACAGCTTTATTCCTTTGAATCTGTTAATTTTGTACACTGTGATCTTAAAGCATTTATTATTTTAGTTGTTTTTCATTTATCAAAGGAGTTTGGATATGAAATGGGGGGGGGGTTCTAATACAGGGGGTCTAAAAGGTTAATGCTGTATTGTGTTTGAAAATAATGTACCACCTGTCCTGCACTAAACCTAACCAATAGCATGAGAGACATGAGAGAACTTTTTTTTTTTTCTGAAGCAACCATGCCATTTTTGAGAAATATTTTTCCAAGTGCTTTACATTGCAAATAGAACGATAATCTGTCTCTGTAATTATAATTTTTTGTGTGAAAATGGAATGAATTAATACATGTGTTTTCTTGAGACTGTATGTTGGTCAAACTCTACCATATACAAAATCCTCCATACAAACACACACACACACACACACACACACACACACACAGACACAAGTTGAAGTTCAATAAGACCGAATTAGTGTCACTGTGTGGTACAATTGCTAACATATAATCTTAGCAGTGGCATAACTGAAGAAATTGTCCCACAAACTTTAACAGAGTTTTCAATTATAAAACACAGTAGTTGTCCACTGTGTCACACACATTTTAACTTGTTATTTTGCATGAGTCTTGTGCGTAAAAATAGGCTTACCCATGTCATTGTGGGCTAGCATGTTTAGCCCAGACAAAAAAATTGAGATGAAGCTGATAAAGCACAAGGCCTGATTATAATTTGTGCTCAAGCACCACAACAACTAGCTTATGGGTTTGTAGTGACACACAGTCCACACGCCAGAACACTCTGATCTTTGAACACAAGTCATGCAGCATATTAAAAACCAGGGGGCCTAAAAACGACATGCTAACTAGAGGCTAGTTCACCACAAGTCAAACATTCAAAGCTCTGATGTTAGTACAGTATGTGTGGATGTGATACCATGTTAGCTGGGTAGAAAGAGCCTGTGTGGTGCAGTGGTTAAACCAAAGACTGGTGCGGAGACTGCAAGTTCAAATCCAGGCTGGGACTTCGAATTTGAGAGCATTGCTAATATTTATAATGTCTGGAAATATAATAATGACAGTTTATGCACATACACATCCCACTTATCAAGGTATACACCTGTGGACGTGTGGTTTACGTCAAATCTTACTTGTAGATAATATAAAATTAATGAAATAAAAGCGACTTAAAGGGACAGTTTACCTTCAGTTTGCTGGTCCCCATTGACGGTGAACACCATCGCCATTCTGTGGAATCGCTGTGTGTTTCCAAATATGGTAAGGGGCATAACATTTCCCTCACACGCTTGAGGTATTCGGCCAATCACAACGCACTGGATAGCTGGCCAATCAGAGCACACCACGCATGAGATTTGTAAAAATCTATGTTTTTTCAGAAAGGCAGGACATTGAGGAGCAGTAATAATGTACAGTATGTGGAAAAATACATACATATTTTTTAACCTTAAACCATGTAAACACATTGCATTACACCAAATAATGTTATTTTTAGCATCATCATATGGCTGCTTTAAGTCCTGTTTAGATTTATGTACAGTAGGTCCCAAAAGCAAAATGTTACTAATTTTTACTAATTGCATTTAATATAAATGACTAGATTTTCATTTAATTACAAGTGTCTGAAAGCATTATATTCAGTTCGCATTTTTGGTTCATTTTACTTCATTTTGATTAATATTGGAATATTCCTATGCACGTAAACTGTCAGTGAATTTGTTGAACTTGAAATGTTAACAACCTGTTATTAAATAAGAGCATTGAACTTTTCCTCAGACATTTGTTTTTCACAATTCAGCGTAGAGACAAGAAAAAAAGAGCAAGTCCTCGGTGGTTGAGGTACATTCTCCATTTTTAGCGCTTTGTCACTTTCTAAAATCCAGCTAAACTGTTCCAGTCGACAGAGGTTTCATTTTCTCATTTGCAAGTGTGAAGTTTACAACAGACATTGTAGAATGGCATCAGTATGCTGGCAGGCGCTCCACACAGATCCTCTGCTCCTGCAGTGTTTTGAGTGGTCTGGCAAGGAGGGACAGAAAGGAAACCTCAAACTTTCAACAGAAGCTTGATCAAAGCCGCTCTACCAGGGTCTCCATTGTATAACCATTGAATGGATGGATGAAAATATCATCTGACACGACTGTCAACAGTCCTGGAGATCTCCAGATGAGTCTACAGGGATGTCTTATTGCCCGCCCCGTCCTCCAGGGGAACAGTCAGCCTCTGATTAAGCATTTTGTGAGAGCTGTTGATCCGTTTGGGGTCAGGGGTCACGTAGGTCACAGTTTGAAGATGGAGGCAGCGATACGAGCTGTGCTTCTGAGGGCGAACACATTAGCCCAGTTTTTCGTATTTGTGGGCGCAACTTGTGAAATGAAGACCAGATGGCAGGAGCTGATGTTGATTAAAGATTTTTTGAGAATCTTTGAGTTTCTTCATTTTGTCATGGTGCTAGGTCATCTGACGTGATGAAATGTTTGCTTCAGATCATGGAATGCGAGTGTGCTTGTTTTGTGGTCCTGCTACATGCATAAACCCATTTGGAGAGCTTTGTGTTCTTCCTCAGGGGCTATCATGCTGAAAAAACAACGTATTACCAGCCTATTACACAAAAACAGCAATACTTTGACCAGAACGACTAAATCATATGCATTCGCTCTGACAGAAAACCTTGTTTTGGGAGGAATCCAGCCGTTTTGAATTAATACATTAAGTGCCTGGCAAAAGAATTCATGCGGAGGATGTGTATAAACTGTGTGAAAAGATAGAGGGATGTCATTCAAGCTCTGTTTATTGAACTTTTTTTAACCAGCCTAAAGAATCTTCCCAATCCGATCGGTCCTTTCCAATCGTGATGATCTAATATTTACATTTGTGTTTTAAATATTTATTGCATTTATGATTTGTATATTTCTATGTACCTTATTTAAAGTAAAACATATGCAACACACTATTGTAAGGTCCAGTATGTCATTATGCTAAATTAAATTTGACTGCCTATGTAATCAGATGAAGTGGATAAAATGGCTCTTTAGTCTTCGGTTTGACATTCTAAACAAACAATGCTTCTTCACTGCCCCGGTGAGCCTGACCATGTTTGTTTTACTCATTAACTTCTCTCTTCCATCTTCCCCGCATTTTTATCGTATGCAAATCACGTTATGTTCTTTGACAGCCACTGTACTTTGTGCAAAAACAGCTCATATCACACAGGTTTCTAATTGTGAAGTTTACTCTGGCCCTGCCAATTGAGTCTCCTTTGTTTTTAATCATTTAAAATCGGGGGTGTGTTGAGCGGGCAGCACTGTAAATCCTGCAGCTCTCAGGGGAAGATTGTTCCCCTCTGTGGCCTTTATGTATTCCAGCTGTATAGATGCACTAGTGTAACTCCAGGGAATCATGAGTTGTAGTAATAATCTCATGCCTCTCAATGTCATGGTAATGCTAATGTTTCTTTAAACGATGTGTCTTTAAATGATGAATTTGATATTTGTTTTTCAGCTAAATTATTTTGCATGGTTACTGATTTTCTTGTATTTCTTATGTGATTTTAATGTTTTCAGAGAATTAAAATAATAATAATAATAATAATAATAAATCCTTCAATACATTTTTTTTTTGTTTTGAGAATAATAAGTACAATTAAATCTTTATTTATTCATTCATTCATTCATTTATTTCGAAGTCCTTCTGAAGTTACCGGAGAATATAAATGTAAATTAAAAATATAAACAATTAATCAACACAATCAAATATTTGATCCTTTATTTATTTTATGTTTATATATATTTTAATATATATTATATTTGTTTCCGTTTTCTTTTTTAGATTTTGGATTTCTTTTGATTGATTTTTTCCTTATTAGGACTAGGCCGAATTAAAAGCAATTTAATTTCCTTGTTTTTTTTTTTTCTTCACATACATTTTGTTGTTAATTTCAAATATTGGACATCCTATAAAACTCACTTCATAAAATCACATTACACAAGTTGTATTTTTTAACTTGCCACCGTACAATACATCAGATCATGTGCGCTACCCAACATGCCTTGTCTCTGACTGTTTGAAATATCTATATAAGAAGTTTTTCTTTCTTGTACACAGCATGCTTCATAAAAACCATTAGTCCCTGATACAGACCACTTACTGTATTGCTAGCTGAGAATCACAAGCTAGCGGATCAATTGTACACATAGAGCTCTGATGTGGATGTGTTTTCTGCCACTGAGGCATGAAATGCGCTCCGAATCGGCGCTAGTGCAACCAGCATCGAGTCTTTGATTTAGCAGCTGGAAGAGAAACTTCTACCAGCAGAGCTAAATGATCTAAATCTGGAGGACCGCCTAGTCCACGTGGGATCAGTTTCATTTTGACTATGTCTCCTGTTAAGTTTTGCAGCATTTAATCATTCACGGCAAATGTATCATGCAAGCTGCTTCCCAACATTTTGGTTTGATCTAAATGCATTAAAACAAAACATGCTTAGCTTGCTTTTGTAGCTAATGCTAGCTAGTCTCACATCTCTTAGTTTTTCTCAAAACACTGGTAGCTCAGTGATTTCATGGCTTAGGTAGTTGTGTTTGTGAGTGAAACGTCCTGCTGAACTCGCTGTGCGTCCTGTAGAGTTCAGTATTGGGGTTTGCTGGCTGCAGTTTTGACATTGTGATGTGATTGAGCTTAACCATTAGCAGGTGGGCTGAAAAGCTAGCGGTGTGAGTGACACAAGGTGGTGGGAGGTGAAGGGGGCCTCTGGTGGTAAGAGAGGCCAGTGTGTGTATGGATAGTGAAAAAAAAAAAAAAACCAACAGAGAAAAATAAACATCAACTGGGAATATTATGGAACAGTGTGTTAGCATTTAACTGGTTTGAAGTGAGATTGTGCAGGATGTTTACTAGCCAGGTGTTTACATGTTATTTTATCAAAGCCGAGAACAAGACGCTAAGAATACACAACATTTTCTAAGATAGCTAGGCCTCAAAAGGTTAAGCAGGCATGAGGTAGCAACATCGTAGCCAAGATGAGTCAAAAGTCAAAAACAACAAAGATAGAGAAGTTTCAAATGGGCAGTTTTTTGTGTGCAGTGAAGGAGGGCATGGAGACCTGAGGTGGTTGATCAAAGTGGCCGGGGTTGGGGGTGAACAGCTTGATGAAGGATTGAAAGTAAAGTTGGGGGCTAGGCCATTTACGGCTTCATAGACCAGGAAACAGTGTCTGGAATTGAATTATACCAGATACTGGCAGCCAGTAACAGGACCTGAGCAGATGTGTAATCTGAGAGTATTTCCAGAGGTTAAAGGCAAGTCGAGCAGCAGCGTTCTGGATGCACTCAAGGGTATTATGTGCCGGTAACCTGGAAAGGAAGGAGTCGCAGTAGTCATAATGTGATTATTTGTTCATTGCTAGGTCTTTTCTGAACTGATTTGGAGGGAAATCTACATGAAATCAAAATAAATTGACCCTAGTTGCTTCATAAATACACATTCCTAGTCATATTGTGCATGTTATTTCAAAGAAAAATGTCTTTGTTCAGAATCTTTGCTAAAAATATAAAAACCCTCTCCACCACTGAAAAAACTTTCCATTTTGGGTGATGTCATCAAGGACAAGTTCTCCTATTCATACAGAAATCATTCTCAGCTAGCGATGATTGTCCATTCTGGTACAGAATGAAATGCTTACTTTTCACAGTCCAGTTGTCAATGGATTAAAGCAAATCTGTTTCTGAAACTGAATGTGCCACAAACACTAAACTATAGCCAAAACCTAACCAATAGCTGAGTTAACGAAAGATAAAAACACATCTTAGATCTCTCTTATTGTAACTCGTATTGTTTCACTGGAGTCTTACGTGAGCGCTCTGCATCGCAACTGCAGTGCTTTACCGGGTGAGCTGTCGAGCAAGTTTACTGAATCAGAAAAGCATACATATGGAGCTGGTTATGTGATGAAAAATGGCAAAATGCATTACTTTACAAATTTTGCACTGTGCTCCAAATCTTTTTGAGGTTATATAACAACAAGGAGCAAAAAAGTTCTTATTAATCAAAAACCTGCCCCATGATCATAAATTTGTGTGAAAATGAATACAAATTGTAGGCATTTTACTGCCTATAGAGTTCATTTCAACTGGTAACTGCAGTGAATTGAATGTATAGGTATGTTTTGCAAAAAAATGCGTATCACATTTTCCAATGAGACTATGTTGCAAGGGTAGATCTTTGAATGATGGTTGTTTAAATTCTGCATAACTTTGTAGAGCTTTCTAGTGAATTCTGTGGGCACAGATTCCATGTGTGGGACTAGTTATTGCTAACACACTTGATTATTGGACTCAACCAGTCCAAACACAATAGTACGAAAACAGCTTTTCTGGCATGGTTTACCATAAATACACACATAAATAACAGATTTAAAGTGTTACATTGCAAATGCTGAATGCAGTGAGGACTTTATTTGTTGTGTGATGGTTGTATGAGAATAAATGGGCCATTTTTTATTCAACATCTCCTCAAGGGTTTATAATCTCTCTGGCTATGTGATGGAGTAATTTGTTTGATTCTCAAGAATGAGGCAACAAATAATGTGTGTTTGTGTTTGATAATATATAACAGATAGTCTATATACACCGAGGCGTCAGGAAGGCCACAGTGGATTCCCAACGACGCTGTAAAATTCTTTGTGGCATCAAAGACACACCAAAAAACACTTGCTGCATGTTGTAATAACCTCTCTCTCTCTCTCTCTCTCTCTCTCCCACCCCCATCTATTGAGGAAAAGCTGTAATAATCTGAGCCTTTTTATTGAGTAACAGCAAGTCTTTCCTGTCTCAGTGTGTGTTGCTTTAAATGAAAGTTCCCCACTGTTATATAAGTCTTGTAGAACTTATGGATTTGAACAGTCATAAATCATTCGGATATTGGGATTAAGAATCCGTTCCCTCTCATTCGGCAGTTTTATAGCATTTTGTTCAGCGCTACCACATGCAGAGGTCCAGTTTGTACATGGTTACTCCTTACAGAAATAACTGCATCGCCTCAGCTAGTTATCAATTAACACATCTACAGAAAACTCTAACTAAAGGGGTAGTGATGGTTAATTATTGTACCGAGGTTTTGTATGGAGCCAAGTCAAATTAATGTCCTTAACCATTGTCCTTAACCAATTTTTCTGTCTAAAATAATTAAAAAAAAAATAAAAAATAAAACGAAAATAAAATTATATTATATTATATTATATTATATTATATTATTTTTTATGAATGTTTTTTTTTTTTTTTTGCTACCTTATTGGCTATTGCTTTTGGCACAAACATCACTTTTATTTTTTTTTGTAATAAAAACAACTTAAGGATGTTACTTAAGTAAATTATTCTCTGCTTTATTTAATTAGAGAAAATATTAATACATGTCTTTATTTGTTTATTGAATTTATACAGTCCACATTTTTTGCATTTTATCTTCTACATATACCAATGTGAAATTAGTATTTGATGGCAAGCTGGGCCTTAACTGAACTCTCCACACTTCTTATCTGGCCTTGAACCAGCTCTATATAGTGACACCTAGAGGCCAGAAAGGGAAGTTATTTATTTCCAAATATTACAAGAGGCTTTGCCTTTAAATGATGGAGGGAGACTAAGTACATTTCCTATATATCTGTATACATTTGTCTCGCTCTCTTTTTTCTTTCTCAGGTCGGTAAGTGTTATGAACATTCTGGAGCTCTGCTCAGGTTATGAGCCTGTGTAAATATGACTGTAAGTCAACATAGATAATCATTTTATCTGAGATACTTCAGCCAAATGTCTGTGGTCGAGACATATCCTTTGAAAATCGATTTGGTGTAAATGTGAATCTTGTAAGGTAAATCATATCTAATGGTCTTGAATATTACCCTTCCAGCTCATAATGACACAGACGGAGACAAAAGAATGGATAAATATGGAAACTGAGCTGTCAAACCATAGCCAACGTTAAGTCAAATGACCTTAAAATGGCTGACAAGGAGAGTCGCGGTGTTTGGCCAGCCCCGGTGTGTTTTTTACGTTCCTAATGTTCTTTTCTCTTTTCATATTTCATTTTTATCATCTGGGCGCACATTGTGTTTTCTTTTTCCTTTCTGCCCACAGATGGTTATGATAAGGAAATCTGTCTCTTCAGTAAAATGAGGTCTAATTTCAGGCAATTTGTTCATTCCTGCCTTTTAAAGAAAGCCAGGGGCTTAATGATAAAAGCTCTTCATCATTCATCATCTGAGCAGATAGTCTAGAATAAAGTTTGGACAGCTTCACCATACCTTATAATACCATATACTTCTAGAGATAATAGTGATCATTTAGCAAATATCAATTAAACTTTAGAATTTAGAATGTTATTTTTCTCTACTGTAATTCACTATACAAAAAAAGGTGACAATATTTCAGGATGTAATTTTAGCAATTGTAGATTTTACAATTTACTTAAATTTTCACTGTAAATTAAAAGGTGACTATTTATTAAATTATTTATATGATTATTTATTAATTTTTAATGTATCTAATGTATATTTTTTGTATGTGTGTGTGTGTGTCCTCTGAGAAAAACATATATATGTTTCTAAATGTCATTTATAATCAATTAATCACCCTGAAGCAATCCTAGGTGTATATGACTGTCTTCTTTCAGACTAGTATATTATGAAATGTCCTGGCTCTTTCAAGCTTTTCAAAAAACGTGTCCATACATCATAAAAAGTCCTCCACACTGCTCCGGGGGTTAATAAAAGCTTTCTAGAATGCCTGATAAATAAATAAAGGCTGGAACACCACTCTCTTTTGAATTTGTGTATGACTGTAAGTGGAAGCTTGAGGATATGGTTTATACGTTTTAAACATAGATATTTTTCTTACACAAATGCATAGATTCACTTTAGAAGGCCTTTATTAATTCCTCGGAGCAGTGTGGAGTACTTTTTGAAATGTATAGATGCAGTTTTTTGTACTTCAAAATCTTAAACCCCGATTACTGTCATTAAAGCTTAAAAGTATGGAAGAGCCAGGACATTTTTTAACTCTGACTGCATTTGTCTGAAGAGAGAAGTACACTTCGGATGATTTGAGTGTAAATAATTCATGGGACAATTTAGATTTTTGTGTGAACTGTCCCTTTAAAGGTTAGCCATCTATTTTTATTTTTTATTTTTACATAAAACAGTAGACCAGTCAAGATAGCAAAGCCTTGCAGAGAGTTGTGTGCTTAGCTGAGCGCATCTCCGGGTCTGCTCTCCCCTCTCTGCAGGACATCTACCTCAAACACTGCAAAAGCAGAGCTATTAAAATCATCAAGGACTCCATCCACCCCAGTAACCATCTTTTCACTTTGCTGCCATCTGGTAAGCGCTTCCACAGTCTGATGGCAAAAACCGAGAGACTCAGGAGGTGTTTCTTCCCCAAGACCATCAGGCTCCTAAACTCAAAACCAGCCTCTTAACATCCACTTGTCTCCACTTAATATTCACTTTATCAGTAAGATATTCATCATTCACAACCTCACATTGACATACTGAAAGTGTCAACCTGTTTGCACATTTGCCTCTTGTACATTCCTGTGTAACTTAATATTTAAGACTACAGTATAATGCACATAGCCTCTTTTACATACCTGGGTATATGAATATTTAAGAATACTGTGTACTTTCATGCACATTTTTTTCCATTCTACAGTATACATCTTATATATATAAAATATATATATATTTTAATTCTTATATTTTTATTTTTTACTTTATTTAATTCTTTCATAGCTATATTTATGTATTTCTTTTATTTTTATGTTGTATTCTCTAATAATTGCACTCTCCATGGAGCGGACCTGACTCACATTTCACTGCTGTTATATATGCTCTATTTAACTGTGAATAAAAAAAAAATCTTGAATCTTGAGATTGATTTAATCGGAATCCGAAGAGACTGATTACCGCTTGGTTAACTGCTATTTAGGCTATGTTCACACTGCAGGGCTTAATGCTCAATTCCGATTTTTTGAAAAAATTAGATTTTTTTGCAAGACCGTTCACATTTCCAATTAAATGCGACCTTTTGTGCGCAGAAGAGTACTCAACGTTGAACGACGTCACTCGTTGTTTGCGGAAGTAGCTAACGTTAAACATGGATGTCAACAACAGTGTAGTCAACAGCGGAGCTCTTTTTGCAATATTAAAGTCATTTTCCCAACGGAGCCAGCACAATTACAATATTTTTGTTTTAAGAAGAAAATTTAAAAGAAGGTTTTTGGCCATGGCGTTTTGTGGAGCAGTATTAGAACGTCGGTACAGAGAAACGTGTGGGTGCAGACTGGAGTCGCAGCCAGGACTGGTGGGATACTGATGTGAGTGGCTCTTCTCATTCCCGTCTACTTCAACGCAGAATTATGACGTTTGTAGCGTATCAATGACGTACGGGTCGGATACATGTGGCCTGGCCGTTCAGACGGAGGTCGCTTTCAAAAGATCGGATACCTATCGGATTCAGGACCACATACCCAAGTGGCCTGGGTCACATTTGAAAAGATTGGATCTGTGTCGTTCAGACCCCCGGCTGGCCCCCGTCTCAATGTGAAAAAAATCAGATGACTAACTTGTAATGCTAGTTTATACATAAGTACCCCTGGACATTTCAGGAAAAAAAAAGAACAGTTTCATGTTTCATTGACATAACAACATACTAGTCAAACTCTTTCAAATTATTTTACACTTACCATGGTGGTCATGCTAATGGGCCGATGGTGATATTTAAGCTTCTTATCCCAGTTTGTGAGTTTTGTGGCCAACCAGGGCGGAGAGGGGCGGTTTGTTTTGGAATGGAAGGCTGCGGCGAGGAGGTAGGAAGGGCAGAACCACCACAGGATGGCTCGCCCTGTTTCCTCTCACGTTTGGCACTTTTATGAGAGAGAATTCCTTCCCTGAGATTCAAGCGCTCTACGGTGGATTGTGTGAAGGTGGGGTGTGCGCTCAGGAAGATCTGTCTTCATAAACGTAGAGATTAGTGACTGCTGGGTCTGCTCCCTATTCTAAGATACAGTAACCGAAGCTCAAGCCAGAGACTCGCATCTGCCATCATAATGGATGCCTCTGGTATTCTCCTTGTGTGGCGAGGAAGGAGGAATTTCACACAGCACCCTTGTTTTGCTCATAAATCTCTGGAGTGAAACAATACTCGCTGCGGTCAGTGCAGACTAATCATCGTCCATCTCTCTCACTCTTTAGCTTTATGTTGCGATTATCTTCAGGAAAAAAAGCTGAGCTCTAAGCAATGTCTTAATGATTCCTTAATTCTCGGAAACTTGTAACGGTCAATGGTGCTTGAAGCTCATCTTTCCCCACCTTGACGCTGTTGTGTGTCAACTCCTAGCGAGTCTGTTGCTAATTATATTCTTTACAGACCTCTCCATTTAAGCATATGTACTGTTGAAAGCCAGGTAGGTTATGCTTTCCACAACCAAGGTATTTTATATCTTCTTTTTAAACATCACCACTTATGTTCCTTTTCTGCACTTTAAGTCAAGTCAGTCAAAACAGATATTTATTGTAGTTAAACCAATCTCTTATTAAATCTGTTTGTTTAAATATTTTGAAAGAATCCTCTTTTGCTTAGATTACATTTATTTGATCAAAAATACAGTTAAAATTTTAATATTGTGAAATATTATTACAATTTATTCAACACATGAAATAAAATGTAATTTATTCCTTTGATCCAAAGCTGAATTTCCAGCAGCCATTATTCCAGTTTTCAATTATCTTTCAGAAATAATTATAATATGCTGATTTGCTGTTCAGGGAACTTGTTTTAAAATTCTATGTAAAGCATGATCCAGTTTTTTCCAAGATTCTTTTAAGAATAGAATGTTCAAAAGAACATTATTTTAAATAGGAAGTCTTTATTTTCATTGTTGATCAGTTCAATAAATCTATCCAGAATAAAAGTATTTATTATATATATATATATATATATATATATACTGACCCCATACTTTTAAATGGTAGTAGTCATGTATATACATTTTGTTAGCTACACTAAAAGCTACTGAAAATAAGGTTTTTGTTTTTCTATTGCAAAAACAGTGAGGATTATAATTAGGTTAGCAGCAGCAGATTGCAGATAAATTCACATAAAATACAACTCATAAACTAGAAACATATTAATTTATATAACAAAGTGAAATACACTGATAAACAGCAGTATTAAACTAAATATTTTGCTGTAATAAAGACTAAATGCCGCACAGGGACTTCTGCACAGGCTTTCAAATGAATCACCTTTGTAATTGGTTTATTTATACAAAGCGCCCAAACAAACCAATTAATTACAACGAATCAGACTTCCCAAGGTTTGAGTGCTTGTCAATTTGTCACATCTGGTTAGGACACAGTGTTACACAATATTAACATCCTTGTTGGTCCTAGAATAACATACTCATCGAGCAATCAGTAGCCTCAAACTCTTAAGGAAGTGTTAGGGTGAGAGCCAGGAACAATGTTATGGTTGCCCTTTATATGGTGTAGATTTAGGGCAAGGGTTTGGTTAAGGATAGTGCTACAGTATTGGCTGATTGGAATGTGTTCAAGGATGTTGATGGAGGTATGTGACCTGTTTGGGTAATTCAGTTAGAAGAACAAAGAACCATGCTATGGTTTCCCTAAAGAAGACTAAAATTTGCTAAAGTCTGAGCTAATATGTAGCTAATTTTGTATGATCTATTTCTGTGAGCATATTCAGCAAAACATGTCCTTTAAATTCTCAGAATAATTCAGTAAAATATGTGGCTTATTTCAAGTCGTATTATTCTATGTATAAAGGTAACGATAACTCTAAGAGGATACAATATTTTGGGACAATATTTTGGAGGTTAGCATTAAGACAAGTTTGTTTTTGTTGAGAAAACATTTCCCCTGGGACCTGTTCATGAGGGGATTGGACCAAGGAAAGTACACAGTGATTTGTTTTCATTTGTTTGTCTGAGATGACTACTAATTAGGTATCTCTTGCCATCTTAGGTCGGTTCTTACCAAGCTATGCTGAGAAATTCACTTTGTTATTGAAAGATCTACCCGGAAACTTTATGTTGGATGAACATCACTGGGACGGGAAAGGAGGGAAAGGCCAAAGCCGACACGAAGAAGTCCCTCTTGAGTAAACAGGAGCATTGGGATTAATCAAAGAGCCTTTTTTTCTTAACATACTTGTGAAATTGGCTGGAAAGCGTTATTAATTCTAATTTGAGAGTTTAGATGGAGGAAAACACATTTCAAAAGGGCAGAACATGCAGATTTTGGAGATTAGTTTTTTCTATCACTCATCGCAGGAGCACACACTGTATGCTAACTGCTGTTTTCCCACATCCTGTTCATATGTTAGCTGCACATTCTAGTAATTAATTACTTTTTGTAGATGGATGGAAATGTTGCGTAATGAAACAGCAAAAGAGAGAATTTACTAAGGTTTGATGCCATTAATTATTTTACTATTATGTGATTGTAAGGTTGGTCCAAGCTATATTGTTTTATCGTTTTATAATATACAGGTAATTGTCACAGTGTGGTGCAGGAGTGAATGCACGAAGCAGAAGAATAATGATAAACAGTCTTTAGTAATCCACATAATGGTAATCCATCACAAGAACGTAACAAACACACATATACATTGACAAAACCGGACAAAGAAGCACTGAACTGAAACCATTCAGTTTCATTGTATGCGTAAAAAAAAAAAAAATTGTATTTGTGTTCCTGAAGAAATTACATGAAGCTGAGTAAACAATGACAGAATTTTAATTTTTAGTCTACTTGTTTAGAGAAACAGTGATGCTGATTGACGGATTGCCCTTTGTGCATTCAAACGTGATACCTTTAAATTACCAGTCAAGATATTTATCCACATCACCAGAAACAGTTAGAGAAAAGATAATATGTGCTTGCTGCTCTGCAGTCTTTTTACGCATTTACACATGTGACAGGGCTTTGATGGATACTCTTCATCACTGCTGCTCTGGTGGTTTGGGTTTGGAGACCTCTCCTGGGCCTGTGTTTATTCATCTTTAAACCAAATAAACCCAGAGTAGCAGATCTGTACTGGGACACAGGATGCAGACCTCAGCCCTCTCAACCCATCCTTCCCAGCTGGTTCAAAACCTTCTCTTTTCATCTCAGTGCCTTTTGTCCCTCAATCCAAAACAATCTCCTAATCCATTAGCACTTCAGGCCCTCACTACGGTTTGCCAAAGTGGGTTTCCAGTTTAGGACGTCGATTTTACTGATATTTTAGAATATAAAAACAAAAAGGACAGAAACTGTAAAGGTTAAATGCCTGAAATAAGGTTTTGTGATTAACACCCCTGTTGAAAAAAAAAAAAAAAAAAAACTAAATATGCTGGTTAGGTATGTTTTGAAGCATGACAGCTGGTTTGAGCTGGTTTAAGATGGTCCTTAGCAGTGTTGGGGTAGTTACTTCAAAAATTGAATTAGTTACTAGTTACTTGTTACTTCTGTAACTTGTAATGAGATTACTTTACTAGTTACTGCATTTGAAAAGTAACTTCACTACTTATTACTTTACTTTTTTTAGTGCCCTATAAAATCCGTTTTATTTTTAACTCCTTTTTAATGGTTACATTTAATTGTATTCATCAAAAAGCATGTTTTATGTCAAAGTACTCTGTCGAGTGTTATTTTTCCTTTTCGGAGAGTTTTCTCATGCAAATGTGTTATTGTGTGTTTGTATTCATGTACTCACGACAGACTTTACTTTCACTTTGTTTTCGTTCATTTTCCAAAGCAGTAGGCTATGTTGAGTAGTAGTTCAAAACTACTTATTGGTTTAATATGGGAGAGTTTGAACCAATCTGGGCACGGGGGTGGGACTAAGGATCACCGATCATTTCTGTTTGGCTCAGAGGAACAAAAGCATTGGTTTTCTCCTGAAGAATCAATGTTGTCAAAATGTGATGACGTAATCACGTACACTATGGCGCCCTTTAAGCCCTAAAATCAATCGTTATCGGGAAACCTTGCCCAGAACTTTACACACAGGCAACCACGGCATGTGTAACACAGCAAAGCGCGTTCCTATAGTCTTGTAAAGTAGTGTAGTTACCAATATTATTAGTGTAATGCGTTACTTTACTTCATTACCCAAAAAAGTAATATCGTTACTGTAATCCGTTACTTTGTAACTCGTTACCCCCAACACTGGTCCTTAGCTGGTCATGGACTGGATTAAGCTGGTCCTGAGCTGGTCATAAACAGACTATACTGGTCCTGAACTGGAGCTAGTTACTAGGACCAGCTTAGGACCAGCACATGACCAGCTTGAACCAGTTTATGACCAGCTCCCATGCTATAAAACATACCTACCAGCATATGTTGTTTTTTCGAAAGGGTAGTTTTGTTATTTTATCGAACTTGTCACAAAGCCTTCTTGGATTGGCTTCGTTTTTAAAGGATACTTGAGTTAGAGGGTAGCATCACCTTCTTTTTGTAACAGCTTGCACCTCAGGAACAAGCCTATGATGTCTTAAAACGCTGCCTCCATCGGTAGCTCACTTGTTTTTGGAACATAGAAGAGAAAAAGGGGATTGTTGAAGGATATCTCTGTGAAAATAAGCAATGGCTTCTTAGTGGAAGATCTTTTGGTTATGAATTCAGAAAGGAATTCTTGGTCTAAAAACTGACATTATGCATATTTTCAGCCGAGGAGGATATTGTTTTAAGTCTAAAGATAATCTCAGGGTTTAGAAAGAAATTTCTTTTAGGCAAAAGAAAGTTTCTTTTGAGAGATGAATGGGTTTTAGCCATGGTAGGATTCTTTCCAGTCTTCTGGGTTATTTTTCTCAACTTTATCCATCATGATTGCATTCATTCCTTTCCACTGTTTTCCCATCAGCCCGACCCCTCCCCCATCTCTCTCTTTGAGGGCAGTTATTGTGCAGGAGACTCGTATAGTAGTTTCACAGCCTCTTTGCTGCGTATTGCAACAAGTGCTTACGGAAGTGCTGTCATCTGAGCCAATACAACTGGAATACATAACGAATGGAGGCTGAAGATGATGGGAACATATTGTTTTAACTACAGCGTTCAATCAGTCTGAGAATGTACTAATACAGTAGACTTGTTTAGATTCTCTCTCTCTTTCTCTCTCTCTCTCTGAGAAATGGCCTATTGTTTCTGGAGTGCTGCTTTTTCATCATACTAAATGCAGTCTGTAGCGAGTGATTGCTGGCAGGAACAAAAGCCCTGTGGCAAACAGCCTTGGTAAGTCTTTTTTTTTTTAATGTATAAGAAAAATGATTGAGTGGAACAGTACCTGTGAACTACAGTGATAAACGTTGATTCTGTTTCAGATTATTTCATACAGATTTTTTTCCCTTAAAATTTTTGTGTAGGAATTCTTCACAATATGCTGTTGTGTGTTACTTTAGGTATAGTGATTTTAATTCAATATATACAAATTAGGGCTGTGAAATTAAAAAAAAAAAAAGTTGTGCTAATCACAGTTTTCTGTGACTTCTCATTTTATTGCAATTGTCACAGTATCAAAGTATAGCTAATAAAATGAATTGAATGCCGAATGCATGAAATACTAAAGAAACATCAAATTCATTAAATGTGTTAAACAGTTATGCAGAATCTTTAAATTAATATTTTAACAGATCCATTGCATTACTTTTTAATGCGTTAAATATTAATCACTAACATTAATCACAGAATTTTATTTTTCAGTATAATGCAATTAACTTATTTCCTCAAAACAATTTTCAAAATACTACATTTAAAATCAGTTTAAAATAACATGCACTCAAATGAGTTAAAAACTCATATCGGTGACCTATTAAAAGATTTATTATTTTAAATGGAGTTTGCAGCAATGTTGAAGTCACAGGACTAGACAAAAAAATATCATTTTATCTAGGTGATCCCTATCTCACATTTCACAAATTGGTGATATCAGATTTTCACATGCTTCATCCACACCACTAGGTGTCAGTATACAAGTCAAAGATAACCACCATATAAGCTAGTGCATTTACCTTTAGTTAGCCAATTGACTTGGTCCTTTAAGATTAAGCATGACTTTACGAATTTGATTAAAGTTTTCACACACAATGAAAGTATATTGTTTAAAAGTGTTTAACCTGGTTAAATAATCAGTATATATAACAGGAAGAGCTGGTTTATTTCTGTAATCTCTATTATATCTGATGAGTTCCAGAAAAAAAAGAAATAATTACTTAACAGTTAAGTGAATAAATATCAAATACATGTATGAAATTGATGCAATGTAGCCTCCCATGAGAGTTATTCTCAGTTGTGTTGATGCGAGAGTGTGAGGCCTTCAGACGCAATACAGACTGGCACACTGGATGTGAATCTGTTCCAAATGGGCAAACTATCTTCAGGAAGACAAAGGCCCATTGAGTGTTGGCCAAGTATCTTTGCCAAGAGTGGATTATGTCCATTTTAGTGACATCATGAAATAAAGCAGCCTATTCCGCAAGCAAAGCTCCTCTGAATGGCACTGTTATCAGCACCTCAATATGCAGTTTGGCTCAGACCAGGGCGTTTGAGGTTCCCTGAGGACTGCTGTAACACCTTCTCCATTGCTGTATTTATTTTGTCAAAGAGGAAATTGATTACTGTTGTTAATAGCAAAGCTTTTTGGCCTAATTGGCTGTCAGAAACTTGTAAAGGCCTTTGGCATTATTAGATGCCAGTTGGCTGTGTGTGTATCGCTAGTAAAATCGCCCTCTTCTCAAATGGCTCTGAATGGGACTGATAATATATATTGCTTGAATTCACTGGGAGTTGCTTGTCAAAGCTGTTGGTGGGATGGTGTCACATGGAGTTTTAGAAGCCAATAGATTATCTCACCTCAGTGACTCCCAAAAGACATGGAGCCTCAGCGGAGGGACTAATGAGGTGTTTTTAGGATATTTTTTGCTTTTATTATATAAACATAAATGACAGCTGTGTGTCTTGACATTTTGGAGTACAGTTCTTCCAGATTATCTCTTTACATTGACTGCATTCTGATTCTTACATTGATATTTTTTATATTTATATTATATTTAATTACATTTACACATAACTGTACACAAGTTTGGGGTTGGTGAGATTTTTTAAAAATGTTTTTGAAAGAAAGACTTTTACCAAGGCTGCACTTATTTGAACATAAATACAGTAAAAATATATGAATTAATAAATGTTAAACAATTTATTTTTTTAATTCTGTTGTATTTATTTTTATTATTATCTTTTCTTTTTGTGATGGCAAAGCTAAATTTTTGGCTGCCATTATGCCATTACTCCGGTCTGAAATAATTCAAGAAACCTTTATTATTATAGTTAATAATATTATTAGTCACAGTTAATAATATGCCCGGTATTTTGTGGAACCAGTGATACTTTTGTTATTATATTGTATTATATAGTATATATGTATTATACTTTTGTATTTTGCAAACTTATTATATTATATTATATTATATTATATTATATTATATTATATTATATTATATTATATTATATTATATTATATTCTTTTTTTTTTTTGAGTATTTTGATATACAGCATATGCTGGATTAAATCAGATTGTTAATATCATTCATTGAGATGTTGCTTTAGTTGGCTCCCTGTGAGCCAACAGTTTCTGTTATTACTATTGTGGCGAGGAATTGAGCTTGTGCTTGGGTTGATGACAGTCTTTAATGTACTTGAAGATAATGCTTTTGCTGTACTTAAAGACCAATCGATGTGCACTATCATTCATTATATGGTAAAAAGTAAGCTTTGACATGCAAATCTGCATTGTTTCTAGTTCATATTTACCTGGTTTAGTTCTGGTTTAGTAGTATATCGTGTTTTTACGTAATTCATCTTGGCTGCTACTTTTTCTGTAATGTACAACTTTTGGCTTATTATAGCCAGAAACTGCCCATTTAAACAGAAATAGACCACATGACTGACATTCAACCATAGTTTGTGTTTAAAAGTTTCAAATATTTTACTGACCCCAAATTGTCGAACACTGTTATACTATATATGGGAATTCAATAAATTTACAATAACTCATCTATACGATGGATCTGATGCAACAAACCATGCAAGCTTTTGAAAATGAAGCAGCTAATTCTTTCCACGTACCTGTAGTAATTTTAAACTGCTACATTGTTTCCAAGCAGAATTATGAAAACAGTGCATCCCGACTTATAGCATCCATCCAGTCATGCATTTTATTTGCAAAATCTGCATGAGATGATTCAAGGTCAAGCTGTCTGGGACTGAGACTACATTCAAATGTTGAAGTAGACAGTGCAATCTCTTCAAAAGAGACATTTCCAACTCGAAAGACATTCGCATTTGGACATACTTTTGGAATGCAACTAATATACGGTTATTACTGTCTTGTCCCTCTGCAATCCGTATGATCCTTCGTTTCCTCATTTGTGACAGATTTATTTTGAATCCTGCTTGATTTGCTGCAGGGTTGTAAATCCAGCCTGGGAACTGGAAAGGCAGTTAGTCATGTGTGCCCCTGTGTCCTCACAGGGCTTTCAGCAGCGCTGGCTGAAGGACTCTGTAGTATTGATGGTCCCCTTGCTGTGTGTCAGCACAGGCTCACGGCCAATCCCAGAGCTTTGTCTCAAGACAGATGCTTCTTTAGTTGACGAGCAGCATGGTTCATGCTTTTTTTATTAACAATTAGACATTACGAAACAACTTTTCTTCTGTGGGCCTTATGTTTGGCTGACCACAGGCATCAAAGTTCACCAAGAGTTGCAAGGATGTGGAGTGTTTTAATTAGTCTGGGGAAAAAAGGTTGTATTATTTTGCAGTGTTTACCTCCATTAATTGTCTGCTTTTTAGTTGCATTTAATATATTTAGAGACAATGTCCAGTGTTTGAGTAGGCTGGCTCTGGAATCAACTGGATTTGATTGAGGAATTGATTCATCACTGTTTGTTTTCAATTGTTTTTGATGTTATTTTTGTTTTGTTTTTTATTAAAAACTAGAGTAAAATTAAACAAAATTTGTTGTGACTAAATAATATGAAGACTTGCCTCCTTCCTTAATATTCACTGATTAATATCAGTTATCTCTGGAGGCCGGAATGATGCTCAGAACTTTCCATTATAGACAACAGGATAAGGCAGTTTCACCCTTTAAGATAAATCATGAAATATATGAGAAAAGTTTATTCTATATAGATACCTAGAGCAGGTCTGCGTTTATGAATCGTTTTTTTTCTTCAGTGCAAAACTTTGTCCAAAATGTAGACTAATCAATATTATTTGACAAACAGGAACACATCGTTAATCATCACCTCATTAACTTAAGTAAATGAAAGGTAATAATAAGCAATATGCGTTCACACATATGGCTTAATGCGAATGTTTCAGTGTGATATAATATGACATAAAGTTGTTAACAATACATACAAAATGGATAAAAGATCTTTTTTTTAACCAATTCATTGAAATTAACCTTTTTAAAAGAACCAATTTAGGAAATGAATCGGACTTCCCATCACTATAAGCAAGCAACCAAGAGACGAATTAATGATCTAACTACTGAAATGAAAAACTCTGTTGAAGAGAAGTCAATTCTCTTTGGTTGAATCGATTCCAAATTTTTCGACTGGAGTGGTGGAATGAATTATTTTTTCAAACAATTCCCAGTCCTACCATTGAAGGTTTGTGCTGAAGAACGACACAGGAATTTTTTCTCTCTTGGAACGTCATCGAGCCGACAAGTTCTTTTGTCCAAAGATCTTATCTCCTTCACATTATTCCATTTCTGGAAAGTTGGAGACCTTTTTTCTGACAGGTGAAAGGTCTCTCGCCAACTGAACAAGAGCAGGGAAGTCTGGAAGTTTTTGTGTCTACTGCACGTGCTCAGCTAGGCATGTCTAATCGCAAGAAGCCAGGGTCGTCAAACATGTGTCTTTGTTTATTCCTCTGCGGATTCCCAATGGAAACGGGGACCCTCCCATGGCCTGAGATGCAGATGTACCCCATTTATGACCGTGTTTGATCCCAGAGTCCCATCTTAAAGGATTTGCATTCTTGCAGAGTTACTGTCCTGTATTGTTCTGTGTAAAACAGAGACTGCTCATGTGATTTATGGTAGGACTGGTTTTGATGAGGGGGTTGGTTGAGGTTTGTTGCTTTGCAGATACTGTAGACAGTGCAAAAGATGTTTTTGATCAACGGTTGACTTGTGAAACCCTTCAGAAGAATGAACGAATGCTCCAAATTGGACTTTTCCTGTCTTCCATAGTGCCGATCTGTATCAGTGAACAGGAGATGCTGGATGAATCAGTGAATCCTGCAGGCGGAATGCATTATCGTGGGTCTCTATGAGAGGGGAGATGTGTATGCTGACACAATGTGGGTCTCTTATAGTAGGGTGTCAGGTTGGATAGACTGTATTTTTCTCAAATAGCTTGATCTACTGAAAGAGTATTGTATGGTTAGCTTGTCAATATAATGCATTATTAGGACTCAGATACACCCTGGAGGGGTTTATTTTGCGGAATGTACATTATTCTGCTTTTTACATGACAACATATTGAGTAAAAAAAAGGTGGGGTCAGTAAGACTTTTGTTGTTGTCAGAAGTCACTATATTTTTGAACAAACAAAAAAGGTAAAAAAGATTTGTATCTAACAATTCTGACTTTTTTTTTTACTCGTTTATAACTCGCAATTATGACTTTAAAACTCGCAATTGTGAGTATATATCTCACAATTATGAGCAAAAATCAGAATTGCAAGTTTGTATTATGCGATTTTGAGAAAACAAATCAGGATTACGAGATAAAAATCTCGCAATTATTATTTATTTATTTATTTTTGAGGAAACAGGCTTTAATATTGCTGAGCATAAGAGATGAAAACATTTAAAAAACAACCGCAGACATCTTAATGGTAGTGGACATGATAGATTCAAATTGAAATATTTTATTTTATGAGAAGAAGGAGAGCTTAGAGAGGTACAAAACTAGCGCATCTATTTAACAGATTGCTAGGGTGGCCATCTGCGCCGTTCATGCACGAGACGTCCCGGCCAGGATTTTAATATTGCCTAAAATATCCAGGTTTTGGACATTTATGAGAGCTATAGAGAGCAGAGCAGACAGCTCCTTGGGCTTTCGAATCGCTCTCGAACCTACTTTGGTGTCTGTTTTTATCTATGTGTAGCGATACTTCAAGTCAAATGAACGAACAAAAACGTGCGCATATTTGCATCGCTTTGATTGTTCCCTGTAGCAATACATCCATTTTGTTTTCTGCATATTTCCTATTTAAAATTATTGAAATATACTTTTTTAATTGCAAATGTGAGCAAAACTGTCACATTGCACAACCATGTATGCAGATATTTGTGTAACAAACCAACCAATATAATAATGTTCAGAGCAACGCTGGTTTCTTGGCACTGAGTCAGTGGATCTGTGTGTTAAAAGGATCTTTGAAGCTTATCAGAACTATTTTCCTCTTGGAAGAACTTATGTTCCATTATGACATCTTCTAGGAAAAGAGGGAATCGGTGCCTTGAGTGCAAGTTCCAGATAAGTCACCCAGAAATTGTAGACTTGATTTTGGTTCAGATCTGCAGCATTTTGACAGTTACGTACTGGAAAACTGGAGCAAACTTTTGGACGATTCGCCAGTATCACCAGGTGTCTTAAATACATGACTCTCTCGGCTTGTGTGTATATTTATGTGCTGGAGTGTGTGTGTGTGTGTGTCTGTGTGTGTGTGTGTGTAAAATCCCCATCTGTTTTCCGATACAAACCGTGGCATGTGTGTATCTCCATTTGAGCCAATTTCCTGATGTTGTGCTGGCTTATAACTCATTCCTTTAAACTCTAAGAAACCACCACACTGCAATTCACATTCAGTGACAGAAATCTGTCCATCAAATGTGCTTTTTTAAGCAAAGCCTGATCAAACGACAGAGAGAGAAAACAGGTTGATGTTACTCTTAACAGCTCGTTGACCCCATCTCAGAGCCTCTCTATGATTAATCTCCATTTTGTGGCTGCGAGCACCTGCTTTTTTTGGGGACAGCGGCACTTTACGAGGCTCCAGCTATGAAAATAAGTGCATGCAGGAGTGGGCCATGCACCGCAGGGCTTTGAAATGCAATTAAGTACTTTCAGCATCTGTTATTGCAACAAGAGCGCTACAGCTTTTGAGGATGACTGAGGAGCTGCCAAAGGTTCTTACCGACTGGCCGCGCTCCAGACGTTTGATGCAGAACCCTGTGGATCTGTTGTTCTTGAATGACACTCTTAAACATACACTCGAACTAAAGTCTATTCGCTGCGCATGTGCTTCCATATCCTGGTACATGTTTACGGGGAAGGAAATCTAATGCGGTTTTGTGTGTGTGTATGTACTTGCATTGCCTGTCGTTGCATCTGTGGGTTACTGCATTACACTGTTGCTTACAAATTTTTGAGGGCCCGGAGATTAGAGAGCCCAATTATTGGGTGCATTTTGTATGGTCATAGAGTATACATGAGTGTTTTATTATTATTATTATTATTAATAATAAATAACTGGCTTATGCTCACCAAGGCTGCATTTATTTGATTAAAAAAAATCCAATATTCCAAGTTATGTTGGGAATTGTTATTACAATTTAAAATAACAGTGTTCTATTTTAATATATTGTTATTTCTCTGATGGCAAAGCTGTATTTTCAACAGCCATTATTCCAGTCTTTAGTGTCATGTGATCTTTCAGAAATGGTTCTAATAGGATTCATTGGTCAGACACATTTATTTATTTATCTTATATGTTGAAAATTGTTGTGCTGCTTAAAATATTTGTGGAAACCATGACGCATGTCATTATTTTATGGAAATAATCTTCAAAGGTATAGCATTTTCTTTTTATTATAAATATCTTCACTGTTACTTTTGATCAATTTTGTGAATCCTACTTAATAAATGTGTTAATTTCATTTTAATTAAGTTCATAACGCATTTACCACATTGCAGCAATCACAAGCAGCTCCATCTTTGACCTAATAACTATTAAGATTACTGCACTCTCCCCTGCCCTTTTTAAGTCACTTGGGTAGGGCTTTTACAATATACTTGATCTATTAACACACAAATAATGGGTGTCTCGGGTTTCCTGCAGAGACAATGGTAGCTTGTAGTAGAGGGTTTTTCACAGTCTGATGGGAACCTCGCAAAGGTATGCCAAACGAGAACAATCCCAGGGGAAGAAATCGTAATAGGGAAAGGTGATCAGCTCTGGCTTATTCAGCAGGGGTTTCATATTCCACAGTCCTCTCTGGCATACAGAGGAGTGGAAGAGAAATCTGTTGTACACAAGTGCAGTTGAGTCAGCATGTATCAGCATGGTGCATTTGTGTGGTAACTGCATCCTACAGCTGAGTCTGCTGGTCATAAAACAGACTTTCCAGACTCTAATGCAAGAACTGGATTCTGCACCAAAATCACAAGTGATCTTTGTTCAATGGAATGAGGCATGTTGGAGGCTGTGTTTTAAATACTGGGGTGGATGACATTTTAGAGTATCTTTTTAATATATATATATATATATATATGAACAAGATTTGAATTGATTGATCTGAATTTGAATTGATTAAATAGATGACTCTGTAACCTGGTTATTTTTAATGAATCACTCAAAAAAGACTCATGAAGTTTAACAAAAACTTCACGAAGCAAACTCACAAATCCACTTAATTGTTACAGCATTGATAATCATTAAACTATGTAATTATTAGTATCAGCACCTTGCTCACTGATATCCATCTTAGAAATGTTCTTACCTGAAAATTCTTAAAACTTCAATTGCTGTCATTGGTGTGCGGAAGTGATCACATTGACTTTTGATTACCTCTGGTATTATTAATATCTGTTGTTGTATAGTAGAGTTTTAAATATTATACATAAGCAAGTTTGGAATCACTTTAGTATAGAGACCAATTCACACTATTGACAAGTTGCGTATTAACATGCCTATTATTAACATAATATTGGCTGGTTATTAGTACTTATAAAGCACATCCTAATCCTAACACATAAATATAACAACTACCTTACTAACTATTAATAAGCAGCAAATGAGGAGTTTATTGAGGAAGTAGTCATAGTTAATTGTTTGTTAATAACAAGAATTGGACCTTAAAGTGTGATCAGAAGTTATAATGCTTCAGAACTGAAAAAATCAAAAGGAAGGGTGTGTGTGTGTGTGTAATAATTGGCAATGCTCATGACTGTGACTTAAATTACTTAGATAAAATGTTGTTTTTTGGTTTGACATTTGTAATAGATCCTGGTTTTTTGCTGATCATCCACCCCTACCATACCGTACATCAAAGATACGTAAAATTAGCCAGTTGTTTTTATAAATCATTGCACACTCTGAATATACAGTATTTATATATTTATATATATATATATATTTTTTTTTTTTACAAATCCTCAGATTCCTAATTGCTTGCATTTTTCTTAATGTGGTTCCTAGTCTTTTATCCACCCCCTTTTAAATGTTTTATGAGTTGTTTTCAAATTCACGCTTTATTTAAATTCAGGCGTGGTGGCGTTTTGATCATGGATCCTTTGCAAAGCCTTCTGTTCCCAGTCAAAAAGTTTCCCATAAAAAGAGAGAGCCTTTCTTGTCAGCCTCTGATGCTGATGAAAAATGGACTGAAGGATGGCTGTCCTCTTTGTTACTTATTTTCTCTTGTTTCCTGACAGGAAGAGAGAGCATGACCTTCTGGGTAGGTGATGGCACACAGTTTGTGGAAGCCATGGCCGGTTGGGCTGTTTTCTGCCTGTGTGGCCCATGCTAGGCTAAAGCTAATCAAACGTCAAGTACCAGACTTCCATCTGGTGCTCATCAAAGCAAAGCGTTCATCTGAACAAAAACTTCAAGTGGCAGGAACAAATTAATTAAAAAGTTGCTGGGCTTCCATACTCACTGTTTTGAAGAGCTGTTTACTTCACATTATGCACATCCACATACAAACGCACATTGAACACCCTCTTTAAAATCTTCATTCGCGCACACAGCTGTTTGTTTCCCTCGCTGCCCCACCCAGAAAGTCCATTACCTGCATTTTTGCCTAATGTTTCCCACCTGCCTGTGTTTATCTGTGATTTCTGACCCATCACCCACTCCATGTTTGGACCGACAGAGAGGATGAAAGCAGAGAAGCCCGTCAGGCCATAAAGCGGCATGTTACGAGCCCACACTAATGTTTGGGAGGTTTTCACTGTAATTACTCCTGTTTTCTCTCCATAAATGAAGAACAGAGCAAAAGAGGTGGAGGGAGAGGAAATAATGCAGGTGGTCTGAAGAGTCTTGTTTGTTTTTTCTTAAAGTTGCGATGCAGCGGAAGTAGCGTCAGATCTTTTCCTCCATGCTTTTAAGGAAATCCAAATAGAATGGATTATGGAAAAAGAAAAAAAAAACCCCGTGGGGTGGTGTGAGAACTTGGTTCTATGGTTCTATCTATCATTCTATAAATATTACAAGAAAAAATAATGAAACATGGATTAATTGTTAAAAGTAAGAGCAATAAGTTTAGAATTTCATGTTGACTAAAGGAATTATTCACCCAAATATCGAATTCTGTCATCATTTAATAACCCTCATGTAATTTCAAAACTATATGAATTACTTACATCTGTTCTTTTACATCTGAATGCAATCAATGGAGAGTGGAGCTGTCAAGCTTCAAAATAAATGCAAAAGCACTATTACAATTTTATAAAACTGAAAGTCTTTTGAAATCATACAATAACTTGACATGAGATATAAAAAAATATTTAAAAAAAGATATTATTCACTGATAATCTTCCATTTAATTAAGCTGTTAACAGCTGTGAGTCCATAAGAACTAAATCAGTCATTAATTGAATCAAATGTGAATCATATGTGAACGAATCAATCAAACTGGTTTCTTTAACCAGATCAGTGTTCACTGAAACGATCTGACTCAAAAGAATGATTCTTTTACAAACTATTACTAAGCTTGAACGAGTTCTGACAATGCAAGTGAACATTTTCATCAATTTATGAAGACTTCACTTACGAGTATGTGTGTGTTTTCAGATTTTTTCCATTCAGATTCCATGTATTGCTTCCCCGCAGCCCCTGCGGCAACTGAGAGGCAGCAAAATTACTGCTCCTACTTTTATTACCGGATAATTATTATTATTATTATCATCATCAGACGGAGGCGTTCACACACTGTTTCAGAGGAGACATGATCTTGAAAGCACTGAAAAAGAGTGTAAAGTTGTAAATGCTGATTCATGTTTTTATCCTTGTATTCCCTTCCTTTAGCTTTTATAAGGGCTGCTGAGGGGCGGCAGGTGCATGGGTATGATAATATTTGAACTGCACTGCCTCAGGTCACATGTGACCCACACACTTTCACTCTTAAAGGGTTCATTCACCCCAAAATGGGGTGAATCTTACAGGTTTTCCAAAAAAATCATTTGATATAATGGTTCATGTGCATACATTGAGAGAAAAAGAGGTATAAAAAAACAACATTGGCCCCATTTTCTCTGAATGAACAAAATATCAAATAATAATGTATCTTCTTTTATGTTCCACATTATTTATAATTCTTTTTAGTGTTTAATGTAAGTTGGCAAATTGGTCTATTAAATTTTAGACTGAAGTGAAAACAAGGCTGTGAGGGATAGAACTACAGTGTGTTCCTGGTTTGTACTCTTGTAAAAAAAGAGTTTTGCAGTTTGGAAAATTGTGAGTTTTGCAAATTATGTTAGCATGCACTCTATGCCTTTACACAACATTTACTTCTGTTGCATAATTGTAACAGATAATAATTACAAATTGCCTGGAACATACAAGTGGACGGTGCTATGAATATATATATATATATTTTTTTTTATTTTTTTATTTTTTATTATTTATGTATTTTATATAAAATAAATCTGTTTACAGGATAATAATTGCTAGAGCAATATGTAAATAAATGAGTTTGAATTTGAATTTCAGCAAAGTTTATGTGTTGATATACACTGTTAAAAGTACTGTTATTTTATTTTATTTTATTTTATTTAGTGTTCAAATACATTTAGGACCACTGTACATATCTGAACTATAAATATGTACATCTCTTTCCTTGCTTTCTCCGTCTCACACTGTATGACTGGCTCCTTTGTCTCCCTTCCTCTCGGTCCATTATTATTATTTTTCATCCTGAACGTGATGAGACAGAGGACAGTACTGCGGGTACTTATCCCTGCCAGCTGGTATGGAACTAATCAAAGCTGAAATATTTCTCATTAAAGGAGGGCCTCACTCTCCCTGTGCTGTGTGTGTTTCTGTGTATGTAAGTGTGTGTGTGTGTGTGTGTGTGTGTATCGGTCTGCAGATATGCATGACTGTATGACAGGCGGGAATAACTCTTTGACAGGTTTATTGGAGAAAGGCTGAATTACAGTAGGCTGTCTGACCCGACATATAGAGAGATCACGCAAACACAGTAGCAAAATTACTGAGCCGGTCTCACACACACATTCCAAGAGAAGGATTCATTGCATGATACAACAAGATCCGTGTCGTGACTGTGGTTTTATGACTGTGGAGAGATCGAATGTTTTTGTCACTGTGATCTTTGTGATAATCACATTCACGAGACTCATCCAGAAACCGCAGAGAGGAACTGGAGATTAGCTGAATCAGCGCGTGTCTGATTGCGGATCGCTGGAGCTCTCTGTCTCCGTTGGGCCGTGTGGCAGGATAAGAGGGTCCGTGAGAAATGATCCCACGCTCACCCTCCTCTTCATTACCCTTCATCCTCCAGTGATCACAGAGCTCTGCTGCCAGCCTGCCAGTTTACTGGCTTAAAGGATGGAGGTCTGGGGTGAGTGTGGAGTGGTTTTGGAAGGAATTCTGGGTAACGTGAGAGACAGTGATTACGTCGGTGGTACAATAGTGAGAAAATAGAACAAGAACATGAATGTAAAAACAGTTTGATTCTCGAATGCGTTTGATTACTCTAATGAAGTGATTCTTTTAATTGAATTAAAAGCATAAAGCATGACCAATCCAGGTGATTCCTAAATGAAAGACTCTTATGAGTCAGTTCTTTATAGTGAATCAGGCTTTGGCTTCATTGCACACGATGGCAGTGCTTCAGGCCTATCAGGCTGACCTGCTTCTGTGTATGCTCTGCCATTTAAGCCGGATGTATCCTGGAAGGGCTTAGATGGCAAAGAGGGAGATTTAAGAGAGGATGTTTCCCCCACAGATAGATAGCTAGCCAGCGTCTCTAGCCAGGGGGCATCTTCTCATAGCCGTTTTCGCGCATGCCCTCGATGTTAGCATAACTCGTATGCTGAACCGATGGATGCGAGAAGAAAGCGGCCTCTTCCATTCTTTTTCGACTTCTGCATTTAAATCAGGCAAGAATGGAAGGGTCACCTGGGCCAAAGGGCTATGGTCAGACAAATAACGCTCATCACCCCTTGAAAGGGAACTAGCAAGCTCTTTTCAGTAGTCTTGAAAATGCTAGTTTTGTTGAAATCCAGTTTGGAGAATCAGAGGTAGAGTTAGAGAGAGAAAATGCTGACTCTTAAGAACACTGAGTTCTGAATGAGAAAATGACTCATGAAAGAAAGAAAAAAGAGAGAAAGTGAGGGCCAAATATGGAAGTTCCTGAGTAATGTTTTCAGTCCTTTTTTTCTGGTCTCCTCAAATGAGAGAGGGGAAAGGATGGATGGAGGCTTTAGCAGAGATGGTTTCAAGGTTCTTGACAGCAGGAGTTGGAGGAAGTTTGGTCCAAGTCCAAGGTTGCTTGAACAGAATGTGCTTTTATTGTTGTTTATGTTGATTCTGAGAGTAATTTTACAAGACATGGCATTAAATGTGAGGAAGAGAACAAATTGTCACCAGATGCTGCTGAGGTCTGCAGATCATTCCACAAGTCTTTCAGCCTGTATGTCCACAATTCAAGAGGTGTTGTGTTATGAAGAGTTAAAAGTGTAAACTGGGCATCCTAATGCTGCAAATACACCATTTTTGATTCCCTGCAAAGGGTGACATCTAGGACTCTTGTGCTATAATTGCTCTGTTTGAGCAGCGTTTGTTTCTTCATCTGAAAAGATTAGGAGAAATTTAGCATTTTTGCTCATCGGTGGATCCTCTGCAGCAAGTCGAAATAGCTGATAAAATCATCACAATAATCTTATTCCTTTAATATGTTTGTGCATTATTTTATTACATTAGTGGTGACACTAATCAAATCAAATTATCACCATTAATGCCGTTAGTGGCACTCTTCATCTTTAATATCTGTTTGATGAGCCCTGCATTCTACATACTGGTATTTGACAGGGAAATATCATGGAAAACTGTTTAGTTATTAACTGTTATTTTTTGTTAATCATCACTGTTGGGAACTTTCCTGTGTAGTCTTTGCAATCTTTACAAATATTTAGATGAAAGTTGGAATGAAAAGTTCCGAATCTGAACAGGATTCAGAATGTTTACATTACTAAAATGATCATCTTTCAATGTTCAGTTGGACTTTTTTTCCGCGATTCTTTTGACAAGTTGTTTCAAAGAGACTTGTTTAACTTAAATAATTGTTTTGTTGTTTATAATCTGGATCCTGAGGTGTACAGGTGTGCCAGAGGTCTTTTCTCCCTAGAGGTGGCTTTGATTTACATCTGAGTAAAGCCAGATTAAAGTTCTGACACATTGGTTGAAAAGTAAGATGGCTGGCTTTGGTTCATGCGGTTCTTGTCTTTGCTCCACATGATTTGTTGAGGCCCACAACAGAAACATATGCCTGAGGTAAATCACAGTGGTGTGGTCCTGTCAAACCTAACACAAAACCCTGCCGTTACAATATATGAAAACAAGCTCTGGAAATGTGCCGGCCAATTATAAAGCCAAACCGGAATAACAATTCCTCTCTGGCACATAAACGCAAGACTTCAGTTGAAATACTTGAGAATATTTATTAAAAGGGTGGATATGGTGCTCCTGTATGGAGTATTGTATTTCTGTAATTATTAGCATTGAAACATGTTAGCAGTTTAATCTCTTCCTGTCTTAACGTTTGGGGATTTAGAGACTTAAACTAGAAGTTATTTCCTCCATACCGAGACCAGAATTCAATCAATAAGAGCCAAATGTGAGACAAATTGCCTTACATAGGCGTGCATGTTATGTGTCCACTATATATTATGCATTTTATTCAGTTAATGCAAAGTTCCATTGGCAGTTGTGACAAAACATTTCCATATCTTCCTTACATAAGGTGTAGATGACATTACTTTGGTATTACAGTATATTTGCTAGTTAATAGACTAGTGTTCCTTCTCACATGCATATAATAATGTACGCATGCAAAAGCTTGCACTGACACACACACACAGAGAGAGAGAGACTGAGAGAATCTGACATTCACAAACACACACTCAGCAGTAGGCATGATTAAATTGGACTCTCAGGCTGCCAATATTGAGGTCGGAATGTTAATGAGAGTTCTCCATGGGGACACATTGAGAAAGAAAAATGGAGAGAGCACAGTATGTTGTGAGCTTCGGCCTGTGGTTTCAGTATACAGCTCCTCAGAGCCATCGATAAAGAGATAATCAAGGATACTGAGGGAGGAGAGAGAGAGAGAGAGAGAGATGCATGCCCATTATTTCATGTAAGTGCTGAGTCAGAGGCTGAGTCTGTCTTTGGCTACTGCACTAATAATACACACAGACATTACTCTGCTCAACCCTGCCACACACTGGCAGACTGAAGCACTGCAGTTTGAACAGTAAACACAATGACAATCTGGGCTCCAAAGTGCTTGAGTTATTGAGCATATGTCCCCTTAATATATTAGAATAGCTCAAAGGCTCCATCTAAACTTGCAAATGTTGGAAAGTAAAGCACATGGAGATCAACTCAAATCTCTTTTCCCTGTTTTCTCCTGCAGAAAAGCTGTACAATTCGACCGGACGTGAGCTGCGAAGAGCGCTGTTCTCTCTCAAGCAAATCTTTCAGGTAAGCTTTCCCACTTAGACTTCGCTTTAGCGCAGAACACCTGCTAATGTCTTTTTGTCAGCAGCACATGTGTGTGAGTGTGTATCTGTGTTTTCATGCATGTTTCAGCTGTACGGCTATGCTGGAATTTCTCTCGCTGCACAGAAATTGCCAGATACCAAAGCTGGAGTCTTCATCATTGATTGATTTTAAAGCTGTGCTGGAAGCTACTGTTTTTCCTCCAGAGAAACCATGTCTGACCACCGCATTGTGTGTGTGTGTGTATGAGATTAAATGTCTTTCCACTAAAGTTTAAGCATTTTTAATGGCAAAAGCACCTGAAACTTTCACACCTGTCAACAAGTGTGTAATTTAAACCTGCCAGAGGCTACGCATAAACACACACAAATACTCTGGAGCAGAAACAAACATAAACATACATGCTAGCTTTGTTGAAGCATATATACTGTATACACAACTTTCCTGGTAAAGCTACTGAAATGTAGCTTGTCAGGCAACAAACTACTCATAATTCATAGTTAAACAACAGTGAAGCTAACCTTTTTACGCTAAAAACTCATTAGCTACAATACAAAATGCTAACAAAAAAATAGCTAACTACATATGAAGCTACGTATATGATTTAGAATTTAATGAGTGCTGGTACAAAATGGGTATTTTGAATGAATTAATTGTGTAATAATGTTAAATCTGAACAAAATTTGCCAATAAATGGAATTATTACATGCACACTACTGTATTTGTCTTAATAATGGAGTCACACAACTATGGGAGCCTGTTTTTCCACATCAAAATAAAACATAATAATAATAGTATTAAAGGTCATTGTAAGATACAACTATATCTTTTTTATGACTGAAGGCGAGTATCACAGATACCAATACTACTGATATCTCTGTGAGATAGCTGTTTAACATTTAATTGTAGCCATTCAACATTACAGTATAAACAGAGCACATGTTACAAGAGCACGTGTCACAAGCACAGTGTACAGAGCACGTGTTACAAGTGTAATGGCAGACAGGAAAGGAAGATTCATATTTACTGACATATGGCATGACATCTCATTTGACCACAGTTCACTGTTGTTCTACTGAAGCTCCTCATCAATTGTACCATTTCTGTGCTAATTTGACTCTTGCTTGTTGCTTGGTGCGTGTCTGAAAAGTCTACCATTTGATGTACTCATAAAGATGTTCTGCACATCTAAATAGAAACAATTTTTTCAATAAAAAAGAGAACAAAGCAGCAGCTTTGGGTGGGGTGGCAAACCCTAGCTCTGCCCCTGCGTATAAATATTTTATTTAACACCATTAAACTGGAAAAAATATATTCACATGCGTTAAAAGGTTAGTTCACCCAAAAATGATAATTGGTCCATTTTCTACTCACCCTCAAGGCAATCCTAGGTGTATATGACTTTCGTCTTTCAGATGAATCCAAGCGGAGTTATATTAAAAATATAAAAAGTTATATAAAAAATTATCCTTGCTCTTCCGAGCTTTATAATGGGATGGACGGGTGTTTTTGTTCAACAGTCCAAAAGTAGTCAAATATACCACATCCATCTATATTAAAATGTGCCTAACACAGCTCTGGGGGGTGAATAAAGACCTTTTGTAGCAAATTGATGTGTTTTTGTAAGAAAAATTTCCATATTTTATTAATTTGCTAATTTTAACAGCACTAAAATATACTTAAAATTATTTGCAGTTTCTCTGACAAAAAACAACAACAACAAAAAAAACAAAAACAAAAACCCAATCACATGACAGATCACGATTAATAAAGACTTGTATTCCCACAGTTCTTTCCACAATACTATGTTGTGTCCTGAAAGCACCTTTTTTTTGGGGGGATGGTTACTTTAGAAAATGCTTTTAATTTCATGGGAAGGGTTTAATGTAGATTGTACGTCATTTCAAGTCTGAGAGAACTTTAATCCTTTAACGCTTCTCATCGGGCATTTAATTTTCAAATTACAGCGATGTTTACAACCAGATGAGGATGTTCGAATGCACCTTTTGCATCACTCACTAGACATTTGACTATGAAAATTCGGTGAGTTTGGGTTTATTCTAAAACACTAAATTAAAAAAGTGACATACAAAGTTGCAATCTTTAGATTTTGAGTGATATAGTCACAATAATGAGAAACAAAGTAAAAAAGTGACAATGTCAAACTGTAAAATACAAAGTTGCAATTGTTAGCTATAAAGCTGCAATAGATAGATTTAAAGTCATAATTATGAGAGATGAACTTACAATTAGTGGAAACAAAGTTAAAGTTGTGAAATGAAATTTGTGAAATATACAGTCAAACTGTGAGGTAAGTGTAAGTCACAATTACAAGAAAGGCTCAAAAGGCACAATTACAAGAAAGGAAGTAAAAAATGTTTGAGACATATAATAAAGTCAGTTTGTGAGATATATAGATGCGGTTGTAGGGAATTAAAATCACAATTCTAATACAAAAACATACATATGCTGTTTAAGCTACTCCGTTTTAAAAACAGCTTCTGCTTAGTTGTAGTTTAGTTAATAGCAGTGCTACTTTTAGTTAGCCACTCCCACAACACTGACACACACACACACACACTCACACACACAGAGCCAGGACTTGGACAGAATTCCAGTTCAGCAGTTCCATTTATTGAAACCGATCTCATAATCCCCCTGCATTTTAATCTAAGATGTATGAATCACTTGAGAACATTATGTATGAGCAGTTCTCTGATTGATCACTCGACTCAGGAAGAATTGTGGTAAGAATAGCATTTTTCATGCTGTCGTGAGTTTAAGTATATTTTGCATGTGCCGTAAAGTGCATTTCTCCAGACGTGGGCATACTGTGTCATTATAGACTGGCTGTGCCAAAATAAATTCCACAAATCCAACACCCCTAATCATTTTCAGATCAGCCAATAGGGTGTGTCCCTGCGAATCCCAAAGCAGACGGAATAAGCGGGAGCCTGGTTCACATCCACACATGACACACAGGACAGAGGAAGGATGCATGCTGTAATCAGAGATTAGTGAAGTGTGCCCAGCCGTGGGCCTGTGTGCGTGTGAGTGCCATAAATCAAGCGGAGACACGTACTGCTCCTCACACCTCTTCTACAGTGTGTTTAATGGGCTCTTTACTGCAGGGAAGCAGCCGATCAGCACTTAGCAACCCAAACTTACTCAAGCCCAAACAAAAAGGGTTTCCACAGGTAGGAAGTGAAAAGGATTTAAAACTGTAAGTGCTCGGTGAGGGAGATCTGGAGGAACTCTACAGGGATGAGACCAAGACAGCTCTATAAAACAACACTCTGCAGAAAAGTGTTAAAATATCTCTGCAGCTTAGCTTTAAAATATATCATAAAGTAGGTTTTATAAAATGCAGTAATTATTCTGTAAAATAAATGTATTATATTAAATGGCTATATTTTATATGAATTGTAGATTAATGCTGTATTGGAATTGCATAAGAAATTGTATATTTCATCTCAAGTTTAAACTTAAAAAACGTTTTAATGAATTGTTTTCTTTTCTTTTCTTCTTATTCTTATTTGACCTTTCAGTTGTTCATAAAAGCACGTTGGGCTCCTTTTCAGGTTATTTTAAGACGTTCCCAGCACCTGGAGGACAGAGAGTTTGCAGAACAATGCAACATGTGTTGGTGTAGGAGGGGGAACCTTTAGGGAGCGTAGAGAAAATGCTGACAGAGCTTTTGACAGATGGGAATTCATAAGCTTCAGTATGGGCTGTGTCAGGTTGAAATCAAGCCCATTTATGAAAACACAACAGGGCCTTTCTGCAATTCACCTTGATCACCCTGAAAGTGTGTTGCAATAAAACAATATTTCTGGTGACATTATTGAGTGTGATTTTCTTGATTTTTGTTGGATGTTTGAATTTTGAGCTGCATCAGTATTTTTTCTCCACAACCTGTTTGTTGTCTGTGTAGATTATGTGTTTCTTCTGGGCATTTCGTAAATAGATTGAGTTTCTGCTGCTTGTGTTTCTCTTGCAGGATGATAAAGATCTGGTGCATGAGTTTGTGATGGCCGAAGGACTCACGTGTCTTATTAAAGTGGGAGCTGAGGCTGACCAAAACTACCAGAACTACATCCTCAGAGGTACCGCATCACCACACATGAATATATGTGATTCGTTAACTACTAAACATTTAAAACAAGCACTTTAGATGTTAAATTTTTTTTTCATTCTTCAATGATGCATTAACATATCTGCAGTGACAGTAAATTGTCAAATAAATGCAGTTTCACACTACAAAAAGAAAGGAAAACTTGAAATAAAACTTGAAATCGCATCATATGACCCCTTCAAAATGATAATTATAAATGCTTTTAACTACGTGGTTTAGAATTAGTGTTGACTGAAATGATTGTTGTGACTGTCTTTACATTATACCACTTTATAACTCTCAGCGATGTGACTACAAACCACTAACACTATACCACAGTACCGAGAACCTATACATCCAAACCACATCACAAGGAGTTAAATAACTACAACTCAATAAAAGTTAGGCACCAAACATTTTCCACCCAGCTCTATTAATTGGCAATAAAGCATCAGAATGTCTTCTTTTCCTTGGAGGGAGGGGTGTCGGGGGGGTTGTTGAAATTCGGTTTACGATCTGCAACATCCTGCCATGCCTTTTTATTGGGCGCTTAAGCATGTGGTTGCCCTGCCCTCTCGCAGTTTGCTGTAAAATATAGATGACCTCTTGGGGTGGGTTTCCAGCCCCCTTTAGACCTCCCTATTGGTTTCCAACCTCATCTCCTGGCAGGCAAAGCTCTTAGCGGCCTGTTAACATGCCTGACCTTTCACCTCACATGCATGGAGAGAATTAATTAGCTAGGGAAACCAGGAGCAACGCGATTGTTAATGGCAATTATTGGGGTCAATGAATGGGGTGCGTGTTGGTGCATTTCTGTGCTTGTTTTGTTTGCGAATGCGACATGGTTACATCTGGGCATCTGAAGCATATTTGTGTGGCATACTCGAATGTTTAAGATTGAGAGTATCAGCTTCCCTTTTTAAAAGCTTGTTTGTGCATGTGGGTGGCGGGGCGTCTGTGTGTATAAAAATGTGTACACAAATATACAAAAGCAGAACATTACATTAGAGCCGTATGACGTACTGTATTTACTGAATGCATTGTTAGGAATCTAGAGTAAGCTCCTCTGGCCTGTTATTATTTGTATTTCTCACTTTGAATAGCTATAACTTTTTTTCGCTAGAGTAAGAAAAAAATTCCCAGAATTTGAATGCATAAAGGGTCTGTGGCTAGTTGGATGTTGTGTAATTATGGGATTGATGGGATGTATGGTTACCCAGCAATTATTTAAAATTTCAGCTCCACTATGTCATTTTTATTGTAAAGACTTCACATGCAAGTCTTTTTCCGTGTGGGAAACAAATGTTCCTCAATGACCAGTAAGTTTCACCTTTTTTTACAAAGAGTGGATCTTAGTTTTTATTAACTTTATTGTTGGAAGTGATTTTTATAAGTGCAAAATGAAAATAGTTTTCTTGAATTTCTGTGGATCTGAAAAGAAAATTATAAAACTTATAACGGTTCTTAATAAGAGTAAACATTTCTTATCATTATTAATGTTAAAAACAGTCGTGCTGCTTTATATTTTTGTGGGAACCATGATACTTAGATACTTAAATCAGGATTCATAGCTCAAAATAAATTTCAAAAGAAGATAATTTATTCAGAAATATAACTAGAAATCATTTGTCATGTTGTAAATGTGCATTATTGCTGAAGAAAGCAAGCAATAGTTCTGGCAGATCATGTGAGTCAATTTTGCATCAGTTGACTCTCAGCTGATCCAAGCCTTCCTAAAGGAATACAATGTCTATTACAGCATTGCCACTTAAGGTCTATTCAGTATTATTCAGCAGCTTTATCACTTGCTTCTGAGCTAATTAACCTCCTCCATCCCCAGCTCCACCTTGTATCTCAGTAAGGACTTGGTTTTCTGATATTCCTTGTGACTCCTTTTTATCTTGAATGATGTTGTTACAATGAAGTACTACAATGAAGCGCTTCACTCAAAACCAAATGCATCTTATATCAGGTAAATAATATAACCACGATATATACACCAGCTGAAATGTTTTGAAATCACTTGTACCCTACCTTTTAGAAAAATCCAGTCTCTGCCTGTGTCAGTTTGAGTCTTGGTGAAGTTTTAAATCCCTGCCGCCAAGATGCTCCTCTGTCGGTCACGGATTATGGAAAGTGAAACATAAATCTATAGGGGTGGTTGGATTTATTCACGCACTTTAAAATATTAATTTGAAGCTTCTTTCTTTTCAGATTCTTACAGCTTTATCATAATAGGCTGTACATTAACTTATTGGGAGAAAACTGGTAGTTCTATGTGAAATCAGACATTTGAGCTCCCCCAAATAGTCAAAATGGCATAATCAGTAACACCCCGCAAATATTCGACTGTTAGATTGGTAGTCGAATCAGGCTCCTCGAATCAAAGCATTGATTCGTCGACTATTCAGGGTCACCCCTAGTTTGGTTTACCCTAAATCCTTCAAGACAGGTGCTGCAGGGATGGGCAGAGTTTTTACCCAGAACAGAACCACACAGCCAATCCAAACTCTATGCTAAGTGTTAATAATTTTGACGATAGTGGGCCTGAAAGAAAAGTTTTTTTTTTTTTTTTTTTCAGAAACAAATTTTTTTGACCCCTAAGTTTTAAATGGTTGTTTATGTGTTTTGATTGTTTGTTGGAGCAAAAAGCTACATGGATTCAGTCTTCATGCTCTGTGGGAGAGCTCAAAGTGATTTCTTTAGTGGCTGCTGCTTGTTTATAGTCAAAGCAGTTGGATTTACAGGGTCAGGGACTGACGACAGACACCTAAACACTAAATCCGCATGTTGAGACTTACTGGCAGTCTGTACGATTTACAGCCTGTCCACAATGACAGCGGATTTCTGTAACACAAAAACAAAGCTACACATTGCTCCCCACAGTATAATATTTCAGCTAGCCCAAAATGGAAATACATTTTGTGCATTTGAAGGAATGACTGGTACAATAGTTATGAACATCAAAATATTTGTGTGTGAAAGTTTTTCAGGTGTTTTATACAATGAAATAGGCAGTAACCATGTGCCTATTCCTTTTTAGAGTTCCACATTTTATTTCCTAGTTTCCACACCCATATGATTCATGCTGCTGCTATGCTTTTATGGTCTCTCAGTAAGTCTCAGCACACCTTTGGGTAACAGGATACCATAATTATCTCAAACTGAGCATGCATGCTCCTCTAAAGGTTTGTCGTGCGTCCTTATGTTTACAGTTAAATTAGTTTCGATATAAAACACACAGTTGAAATAAAGTTGCATTGTCCTGGTGGGAGCTGATTTCAGTGTGTTTACTTGCAATCAGTGCTTGTGCCCTAGTTATAGGTTTGAACCCACATTGAGACAAACAACCCACTTGATTAAGACGCCAAATGCCAAACTCCCATCTGGGACAGCGAAACTGAAAGAGAATGAGAGATACAGTTAGAGAGATCAAGAGGATGATGATGATGATGATGATGATGACAAGCTGTCTAAATGATAGCTTCAATTCATTCCCGCTCATTTGCACTTTGTTTACTTAATTTGTCTCTGTTTTTGGTGTTTTTGTGCAAGTTGGTTGTTTGTTTGGAATAGATCGGTCTGGTTGTGGGAAAGAGCTGCTGTTGTATCCTCTCCTCTCTGCAGCATGGCTGCAACCTGGCTCACAGATGACCTAGTTTCTCATGACCAGAAGAAGAAACACACTCTGCAGTGATATTTTTTTATTTTTTTTTTCAATGTTCTTTTGGGGAATATGCACACATGTACACTGCAGACCACACTGAAAATGTGTTATTTTTTCATCTGAATCTGCAAATAACCAAAATGGTTTCTAGACTGAAAGTTTTGGTGACATTTAAAGGGTTAGTTCACCCACAAATTAAAATTAACCCATAAATTCCTCACCTTGAAGTCATCCTAGGTGTATATGACTTTCTTCTTTCATACGAATCCAGTGAGAGTTATTTAAAAAATTTTCTTTGATCTTTCAAGTTGTTTGATGCCACTCAGCGGGTGTTGCACTGCATCGGTCCATGAGAAGGTTAATAAAAAGCGCCGCATCCATTAAAAAAGGTGTCTCACATGGCTCCGGAGGGTATCGAATCAATGCGTTTTGTAAGAAAAATATCCGTATTCAAAGCGTAATGATCACTTTAATCCAGATTGCGCTCACTGTTGTCAAACTGAAAAAGTTCCCGGGAATGACGTATGAGGTCAGTGTTGTGCATGCGCTGGTGAGTCTCGTGAAAACCAAACGTTTGTTAACAGGAGCAAAGGAAGCAAAGTTTCCTTACTTTAGCAAAGGAAAACTATTCTCCTTTTGGCTTATATCGAAATCCTCCAACATGCTTCTTTACAAATCCTCATTTTGTACTTCTAATAAGTGACCATTGTTTTGTTTTGATCTCTTCGCCGCGTTACCTTGTGTGTAACTTCTGGGCGGCGCATGCACAAAGCTAACCACATATGTCAATTCCCCAGAACTGCTACATTTACAACTGTGAGCACAAGCTAGATTAAAGTGATTATTACGTATTGAATATGGACATTTTCTTACAAAAATGAATCAGTTCGCTACAGGAGGCTTTTGTTCAACCCCCAGAGCAATGTGAGACACTTTTTTTTTAAAATGAATGCATTAATTACTCACACTTATGTTGTGCCAAACCCGTTAGACCTTCTTTCATCTTTGTAACACAAATTAAGATATTTTTGATGAAATCCAAAAGCTTTCTGACTCAAAGACAGCAACACAACTGAGGCTACGTTCACACTGCAGGCTGAAACGACCCAATTCCGATTTTTTTGCTCCTGTGCGACCTGTATCTGATCTTTTCATGACAGTCTGAACGACACAGATCCGATCTTTTCAAATTTGGTATGTATCCCACTTGGGTATGTGGTCCTGAATCTGATACGTATCCAATCTTTTGAAATGCGACCTCCGTTTGAACAGCCAGGCCACATGTATCCAACCCATACGTCATTGATACGCTACAAACGTCATAATTCTGCGTTGAAGTAGACGGGAACGAGAAGAGCCACTCACATCAGTATCCCACCACTCCTGGCTGCGACTCCGCACCCACACGTTTCTCTGTACCGACGTTGCTAACACTGCTCCACAAAATGCCATGGCCAAAAACCTTGCTCTCCTCCTTCTTTTTAATTTTCTTCTTAAAACGAGAAGATTGTAATTGTGCTGGCTCCGTTGGGAAAATAACATTAATATTGCAAAAAGATCTCCGCTGTTGACTACACTGTTGTTGACATCCATGTTTAACGTTAGCTACTTCCGCAAACAACGAGTGACGTCGTTCACCGTTGAGTACTCTTCTGCGCATGCGGGTCACTTCTGGGTCATTTCACGTTCACACAAGAGATCACAAAAGGTCGCATTTAATTGGAAATGTGAACGGCCTTGCAAAAAAATTTAATAAAAAAAAAAATCGGAATTGAGCATTAAGCCCTGCAGTGTGAATGCAGCCTGATACGTTCAAGGCCCAGAAAGGTAGTAAGGACATTTAAAAGTCCATGTGACATCAGTGGTTCAAACTTAATTTTATGAAGCTATAAGAATACATATAAATAAATGCATATAAATAAATTTAGACAACATAACTTAGTGATTGCTATCGGGATGTGAAGAGACCTTCAACCAGCATAACAAAAAATATTTTTTTACCAAATCACCTACCCTGCCTTTAATTTGTGTTTCAAAGATGAATAAAGATCTTACGCGTTTGGAATGAGATGAAAGTGAGTGATTAATGGCAGAATTGTCATATTTTTCAGTGAACATAACCTTTAAGAATAAAGCAAGCTTCCAAATGATCATATGATCTCAAAATGGCTGCCCTCAGTGAGGCACCCGGGTCCACGTAGAATAAAACAGAAAATTGTAGCCACTTTTAAGGCTGGAATACATTACACAGCTTTTGCCCAAATTCTCCTCACTATTTACAGTTGGAAAAAGTTGACGATAATTGTCAAATGTCAAAGTCAGTCTGCAAATTTCCCGAAGTTGGAGTTGACAGAATTAGCAAATGTCACGTTTTTCAGACCTATGATTCCATTCACTTTGGAAGATATCTAATGTGTGATATTTTGAGCCAATTTAGCACACATATTGTTTCAGTTTGTCGTGTGTTACGTAGCAGTTAAGCGCATGTTTCTTCATTTATTTGTTGTGTTTGGAACAACTTGAAAGTTTGGAAGTGTGTGATCCTCAGTCATTTAGTGTATAATGCTAAGTTTTCTCTGTAACCATTTACAAGTCTGCAAGAGAATGATGCCAGTGTTTTCAACTCTGTTCAGATATCACACACACACACACACACACACACACATTTTATCATTTTATTCAGACATGCATTTGCCTATGCAGATCCACATCTTCTCTTGGGGAAATATGTCATATCATGGTGAGATAAGGTTGCTCTTCTGCTGGGCCGCTCGTGTTGGCTGCTTTGAGCACCTGGGGGATCGTTGATAGGAATACTAGAGGCCTGAGATTTCAGCGCCATCACTCCAAGCCAAGCGCATGAAAACACATGGAGAAGTTGGGTCAGTGCCACAGTGTAAATCTGGGTTTACACCTTCTCTCTTAACACACTCTGTGTTCTGTCCAACACATTTACACGCTTGTGATCCTATTTTGCTCTGTCCATGAAAAATCGAATCAGCCGAATACATTCAACTTTATAGATCGACATGACAGATTGAATTTAAAATGTTAGCCAGGTATATACAGTGCGGTCCAGTAAGACCACTTAGAAAATCTGTAAACTATTATAAAATATAAAACAAAAATATACAGTATAATCACAAAAGAAATGGATACTTTTCAGAAATGAAACTAAACAAATGTGACAATAAAGACTTTTGCATTGTTTCAAAAAATAATTTATGCTGTTCTGTTGAAGTTTCTGTTCATCAAAGAATCCTGACAAGATAAAAAGTATTATGGTTTCCACAAAAATATGATGCAACACAATTGTTTTCAACATTGATAATAATAAGAAAAGTTTCTTTAGCACCAAATCAGCATAATATAATGATTTCTGAAGATTTCTGTACTGCAATTTTTGATCAGATAAATGCAAGATTGAGCATTAGTGACTTTCCGAAACCCACCTTAAACTTCTGAACAGCAGTTTAATTGATTATATACTTATTTACATATTTAGATATGTATATTTTTATACATTTACATTTAGTCATTTAGCAGATGCTTTTATCCAAAGTGACATTTTATACAGCAAATTTATACATTTATTTATTTAAATTAAATTATTACTTTGATAATAGTATTTTTACTACTTTCACTAGTAGTCACACAGAATGGGAATGTGTCCAATATTGTGCATTTAATATTGGTGGTGCATTTTTGTGATTCACTAAAATGTGTTCCTCACATTTAAAATTTTAGCACATCTCTCACCATTTTATTTCACTGTTTGATCATGGATAGCGTCAGAACCTTCAGTTCCCATATAAAATCCCTGCTAAAACACACACTCACTCTCCCCGTTAAGTGTCCCTCTGTGAGCTGAATTGGGCCCTGTGATTGAGGCCCCTCACAGCACGTGCGCCTCAAGGCAAGAGGCCTCTCAGTGGCTGCTGTCCGTTCCTAGACCCGAGGGAGCTTTTCCCCCATAACCCCGTCATAGTTTCTGTGCCTGGGGTCCTACAACCATCTGGACTCCACCAAAGCAGCAGATCAGCCCAGATAAATTTTATGAGTGAACGGAGGAAGGTGATATTAGCAGGAAGAGAGCATGAGAATGTTTATCACTCCATTTCTGATGACAGAGTTACGAAGTGCACTAGTAGGCAGTTAACATCAATGGCAATCTTTCTAACTCCCTAGAGTCCCTGACCCCCAGTTCTGCCCTCCTATCACCATCCTTGTGATTTACAGATAGATATGCTATTAAATTGATTTTAAGTGTCCATGTAAAAGCTTTCTTGTAAAATGTGTAATAGTGAGTAAAGAGCCTTATGTAATGTGTCTAGGTGGTGCAAAACATCTAAATTAGAAACATTTGAAGGGATGTTTAACCCCCCCAAAAATAAAGTAAAAATAAATAATGTCAGCATTTGCTCACCCTAATGACGTTCCAAACCTGATGGACTTTCTTTCTTTTGTGAAACACAAAATATATTTTGAAAAAATGTCTCAAGTGTTGTGTTGGACCCCATTGACTTTCATTGTTTGGACAAAAAAAAAAAAAAAAATAGTTGAAAACTTCTTCAAAGTGTATGTTTTTGTGATCCACAGAAAACAAAGAAAGTCATACATGTTTGGAACAAGGTTATCTTACATTCTCTTAGATGAGATGCAAATATACCGACATTGTGCTCATAATAACGATAAACACTAAACATTTTTGTACGTCACTTAAATCTTCAAGTAAACATGCTGCTATATGATTTTTAATCCTGTTATGCAAAGATTTTTACAAGCCATTACATACATAGTAGGTAGTATATATAGTATATATTTTTCCCACTTATTTGCCAAGTCAACATTTTAATTTTTCCAAATGTTTTAATAAGTTTAAGTTTGTATATCTTGTTAAGAATAACCACATTGAACCAAACCAAACACCACTCCTCAAACCAGACCAGTCCTTGTGACATGCCTGTAGTACACTAAAATAACTGAGGCTGCCTTGTATCCTGAACCTGGCCGAGAAAGACAGAGATGAATCAAGCCATGACTCTTGGTGATTTTAAATCATGTGAGGGCCAGAGAACTGCTCCCTTACCAGCCCTAAGTCTCCCTCACCCTCTCCAGCGATCACAGAGATGTTTATGGAAAAGAGATTCATGCTGATGATATTTGTGTATGGTGTATTGTTTGAAAGATGGCACAGCACTGTAAGTAGCTACATTTCGACTTTAAGTTTTATTTCTGTTTACATAGTACAGTGTGTTTAACACAATATGATTTATTGCAAACAATCGACCGCCAGTGTGAATTTTTACAATTACTTTGTTTTAGTCATGGTTTTGGCATTTTGGCAGAAATATCCTTCGAATCTAGGCAGTATTTTGTCATGCCATATTCATTAATTTCAGTCTGTTTTACTCTGTTTGACTGAAATGGAATGTAAATTTAGTTACACAACCATTTAATTAATGTTAAACAAAGAAAATGAGAAAAAGAGACAGACTCAGTTATTCAGATATTATAACAATTAATCATTTAAACACGCATAAATAAATAAATAATAATTATTAAAATTCTTCGTCCCAGCAATGTACTTCAACAACACAGCATGAGTATTTTACAGTGGCTTTGAATGTGGCTTAGCCAATTATAATCAAGAAATGGAACTATCAATTTTGTAATATAAGTTTTAGTTGGCTCTGCATTAAAGGAATAGTTCACCCAAATATAATACCCATGGCTCCTGACAATATATTGAGTTCTTATGAAGCAAAACGATGTGTGTGTGCAAGAAATTGAACCTTATTTACAACATTATTAAATCATCTCAAACAAATCGGAATGATGTCTGGTTCGCGAATGAATCATTGTTTTAAACTGGTTCTTTTTAGTGAACTGGATGAATCAGTTTTTTGAACCATCATCTCTATTGTCATGTAATTAGGCTGTACGGTTAATCGGAAAGGTGGAGGTTTTTCCTCATGCAGTAGTCTAGACGGTGTTCCAGGAGGGAATCTCCAGAACTGGCACAAGCGCAACAACAGAACCCAGTGCCATGTTCTCATAACAAGTTCCCAGGAGAAGAAGAGCACATATTTTCCACATAAACTCTATAGCCTACAGCCTTCAAGAACTTTCCACTTTCCCATTGAATAAGACACCTTTTTTTTTTTTTTTTATAGCAAATTTGAAGAATCTCCCTCTAATTTCAAGGTCACTTGGATCCGTATTTATTTTTTCTATATTCTAGTGTCTGTTTACAGAGATAGGCAGGTTTTAATGTTATGCTTCAGGTGTCAGATGAAGGCTTTCCCAGTTCTTGGTAGAGATGACATTTTCTTGAGAAATGATGACCTCAATATATGGGAGGGGATCCTAAATAGTGCAGTCCAGCCCTTGCACCAGGCCTCCTCTGAGCCTTACTGAAGGGTTTACCCCACTCTCCAAGACTTGGAATCACACAGCCAAAGCACAGACGAAACAAGACCTGTTGGGCAGCTGCCAAACACAGCAAACCACTGCAGATTCTCTACTGCTCGCAGAACACGTGACTTAATGGTTTCAAGGTTCAAATCGCATTTCAAACACTTCATAAAGGAACAGTACACTCAAAAATGAAAATGTAGACATTTACTCACCCTTATATCTTCTCAAACCTGTTTGATTTTCTTTCTTTTGTGAATTATTACTTGTGCGCTATTTACTAAGCCTTCAGAAGTATACTATAGTTTTTTTTTGTTTGTTTTGTTTTTTAGAATTAGACATAAATTTAGGGTATTTTTCTCAGAATACGGAAAGACGGAAAAAGATAATTCAATACTCTTGCATTCTCTTGAAAGACTTTGCATGTACTTACAAGATATCTGCGCTCTCCTTTGCATTAGTTTACAAAACTTTTGTGATGGAAAAATCTTTTGCTCCCATCTCATTTTTTGCAATCACAGTGTAGAAAAGTTTAATTTGTGAATGAATTCTTCTTTTGAAAGAATTGTTCATCCAGTTCACAGAAACAAGTCTGAATTCATTCACAAATTAAAATACATAAACTTGAATGTAAAAATAACTGGTTTACTGATACTGGTCCTGGTGATTCAACCAGTTCTGTCTGAATCTATTTATTTATTTATTTAAAACAAAATCATTAAAATGTAATTCATACACTACCATTCAAAAGTTTGGGGTCTGTTATGTATGTTTTTAATGACTAATGCTGCATTTATGCAATCAAAAATCAGTAATATTATGAAATATTTTTACAATTTAAGATAACTATTTTATATTTATATTTTCAAATGCCTCTTTAAAACAGTCTTCCCAATGGGTTCTGATTATCCTTTCTTGTCTTATCGAAACATAAAAAAACCACACACACAAAAAAAAAACATCCTGGGTTCTTTCTTTTCACTTTTTCGTCAGTCTTTGTGGTTTAGATGGGATAGCGTGAATCGATAGGAAAATACCCAGAGCATCAAAGCAGAAACAGTCTTTAGTCATTAAGGACTTCCGCCATGTGTATATTATTGTGATGAATAACACGGGTCGAGTTCATTTCTGTAGAAAGTGTTTCTATTTTTACCATTAGATTTAATTACACATAAGCTCTTGCCAAGCATGAGCAACCCAGAAAAGCTGTGTAGAGTCAAAATAAATAAGACTTCCTCTCTTATCCTTTTGTTTTCTTTCAACATGAGTTTGTTCTAATGATCCCGTGAAGCCATTAACTTCCTGATTTGATGAAAGAGAGCGTGGTGATTGGAAACATACATCTGGAACAGGAGGGCATATGACACTCTCTGGACTGTGTGTGGCACTAGCGCTTTTGTTAGCATCTGTTGGAGTCTATTTACTCTGTTGGGAACACTGTGGATGACTGCGGCTAAGTCAGTGTGACTTTAGATCCAGAGCCTCTGTCACAGCTGTGAAGTTTAGCCTCAGTTTAGCTTTGTTTTCGTCCCCACCTGACTGACCTACATTCTGACGGACCTGCTCCAGACGGACCCACACCAAGTGCCTGAAAGTTTCCTTAACGTTGCACGACACAGTGTTAGCATATGTGCAAAATTTTCCTTCAGGCCCACACAGTATCTGTGCACACAGAATCAAGCGATTTCCACGAAGTGTGTGCTTGTTAATATTTTGGCTTATTTGATTATTCTGCTGTTTAGTACATTTTAGCGTGGTTTTTCAAGAATTTCGGACCAAAATGAGCTAAAAAAAAAAAAAAAAAAAAAAAGGAAACTCTGCAGAATATGGTTGTGCCTATTTAACATTTTCATCATTTTAAGAAAACTTTTTCCCTCAGTTTTACAGAAAACTTTTTGTGGTGATTGATAATTACAACTTGCTAGTTTAGTTGTCTGAGGAAACCCAAATATTTCCATTCGCATGCTCTTCAATACAGACTTTAATCTTTTGGCTGGCTGCAACACGCAAGAAAACATGAAGTGAAGCTCCTTTTCAACAGATGTTGTTCTGTTTTCTCCCTCAGCTGCTGTCTGAGCCAGATATACAACATTTTTTGAGCCAGCGATTCATAGCAGCCCACTGGAGATTCCCTGTATAGTTCAGCTCATAGGTTTTGATAGTTATCGCTAGCTACAAAATCTGTGAGCCAGTAACAATGGCCAATCATTATCTTGGTAAAGCAAGCAAGTGACGCTATTGTTGGTGGTTTTTTGCTATCTTGTTTTAAGGGTCAATGCCATTAAATACTTTTGGTCTGAATCTGGTCATGACATGTACTGACTGGGATTAATACAGTAAATTGCTAATCTAATATCAAAGCAATGCAAATATGTGGGCATAAATAATATGGGGATTGTAGAGAGCATGTAAATGAAAAAAAAACAAAACAAAAAAAAAAACATTTATGAAATATAGAAATTCCAACCATGAAATGTCTGGGAAAAAGAGGATGTTTGTATGGTCAACCCAGTTCCAAATTATAATTAAATGTAATTTATGTTCACAGTAACTTGAATATACCTATTCTATGACTGAACTAATAATTAAATTTCTCAATGAATATTACTTTTTTTTTTCTTTTTAATTCGTTCCCACATCATTTAATTTGTTTCCTAATTTGAGGTAATTGTGGCCACACTGTACTAATTCTATTCCCTTGTTTTAGTTAAATCTCGGCCATAATTTACCTTAATTGTTGGAACAAATTCTTAATTCATAGCATCTTTTTCCATTTCATGTGCAGGGCCATATGAATTCTTGATGTTTGTTGAAAAAAAAAAAAAACAGCATTTTTATGAAACTACTATCCCGCTGTGATGTGGAAGATAAAGTGCTCGTTTGCGGTTTTCGCTGTGTAACTAGTGACACAACTAAACCAGAATGTTCACATTATAATCAACAAGTTCCTAGATCCAGTATAAATAAAACATTTATTGTACCCTGTACAATGCGACATGATTGTAAACAGTCGCACGAGTGGCAGTTTGAGTGATTTTAAAAGAAACGGGAGCATTCTAATATTGTCGCATTGTTAACTCGGTGTATAATTTATTCAAGATTTGAACAACAGTTTTGTTTTCCATGCTGCTGTTTTTTACCGCACAAGCTTGTAACTTGTAACTCTTTGTTTTTTCCACCTCGTTTTGATTGACAGGATATATCTGGCCCTGATAATTGGCGGTTTTCAAACAGCTAGTCAACACACATCGCAATGCAATAACTGTACAAACCATATAGTGTGTTGCATACATTTAGATTTCAAATTTAGCCTGTTTTTTCACCATGTGCAGGTGTTAAAGCAGAAGAATGTGTGGTGTTTCCTGCCCTCTGATTATTTGCACCAAAAGGACTAGGCTATGCTAAATACACACTAACACTTTGGCCTTTATCAGATGTCTCACGTTTCTCATCTTCCCCACTGTAGGCCACTGATATAAGGTCTCTGAGGTGTAGTATTAATTACATGTCACCACTTGGAAGCCAATAATTTAAACCTTGACCTCACATGTGTTTAGATACATATGTTTGCACGTATGCATCCTGGGCTACAATCGTACATTTGTGCGTGTGCATAAATCACAGAGAGAGCAATTGGCTCTGGCCCAAAACTTGAAGTCAGCCACTTTATGGAAGATCAATCTATCGTTGGAATGATTCAGGGTGAGAATACAAAGCTTGATTTATGGCCGCAAACCATTTGGAACTGTCCATGTTAGCACTGAACTATATCACTAATGACTAATAGACACTGCAACCTTTTACCGAGTGCAGTTTCATCATATGGCGTGCGACGCGAAGCATGGTAAGCATCCTCTGTAGTGTCGTAACAATTCACCACGGCTCATCCTTCAGCGGTTTAATGCTCCTGCAGATCTGCAGCATTTAGTGTTTACTTGGAATAGATGTCTTTCTTATTGCTGATTGCTTAGTTTTTCCGTTTTATTAAGTGTGCCAAAGCATAATTATCCATAAAATCATTCCAAGAAATATGGCTCATGTTTTGGTCACTTCTCAAAAAAATCACTGGTGTATGGGACTCCAGAAGGAGTCAAAGAGGCAAATATACTGTGTGTTTACACTGAATTTTAAATGTATACTGAGTGATTATAAATATATAAAATATAATTTTAATTAAATTAATTTTAATTAACTTTATTTATTGTAATTGCCACTTATTTCTTCTAAAATGTATGTTGTATCTCAAACTTGACTTTATTTCTCACACCTGTGAGTTTCTCATAATTGTTGCTTTATTTCTTGTAACAGCAACTTTATTTCTTGTAAAATTCAATAGTACGTCTCCACCTCGACTTTATTTCTAGCAATTGAGATTTTATTTCTGGTAATTGCTACTTATTTCTTCTCAAATTAATGTTGTATCTCAACCACATCTTTATTTCTCACACCTGTGAGTTTGATTCTCATAATTATTTCTTTATTTCTTGTAATTGCAACTTTATTTCTTGTAAAATTCAATATTACGTCTCCACCGCCACTTTATTTCGCGCAATTGATTTTTCCCCTCAAATTATCACTTTTTTTTTTCAAATTCAGCTTTACTTTTCACAGTTGTCTTTATTTTTTATAACTTCGATTTTAGTTTTCATAAAATTCAACTTTATATTTCAGCTTTTACTTTATTGTTCAAAACTGACTTTATTTCTCATAAAATGTAACTTTATATCTCAGCTATGACTTTATTTCTCACAACTGTAACCATATGTCATGCATCTACTACATAATTTCTCATAAAATGAAAATTCTCAGCAATCTCTTTTGGTTGAGACTTGATTTTGTTTCCATAAAATTTAGATTTTTGTTTTTTTGTTTTTTACAAAGCAATTGTTTCTCGTAATTGCAACTTTATTTATTATACAATTCAACTTTATCATCAACTCAACTGTAACTTTTATCTCTCACACAATTGTGACCCTACTGTATAATTCATAATTGTAACCTTTTTAAATACATTTTGTTTACATCACACACTATAGACATGTGCACATACATTTAAATCAGAGGTTTGGAGCACTTTGGGTTTGTTTACTTAAAGAAGGATGCCTGATTGAATCAGTGTTCCCTTGATTTACCTACTAGCTGTGAACGAGCAAGGCAGTACCACAAGAACAGGACACAAGTGCTTTGCAAAGGCGTCGGCTGATTGCGTAATGATGAGCTCCTTCTGAATTTACAACATCCAGAAACTGCTCCTAATGGACATTTAATGGGCACCGGTAATAAAGCTGTCTCATTAGGAAACAGGGAGGTTAAATCAAAACCCAATCAGACAAGAAAGGAAGTCAGAATAAGTCAAAGTTTACAGGAAAAAGTTCTTCGTCATCAGTTTGCCCCCAAAAGCACAACCAGTCTGTCATGTCCGGTGTGGGAGAAAAACATTTGCAGTGTGTTTCTACTTTGTGGTTTAACAAAAGAAATATACCTGACTTTAACAGCACCGATAACTGTGCCAGACTTTGTTTCGCTGGATTAAGAAATGTGTTGAGTGCACTAAAAGTTCCCTTGGCTTTTTGTGGAGAGCAAGACCTTGAGAGAAGGCCTGTAGCCCTATGAAAATAAATGGTGCACATTGACAGACAGGTCCAATTTTTGGCTGACCCAGTTCTAGGGTAAATTTAAAATGTAAATGAAACAAATGAGGGGTGCAGAAGAAAAGACCATGAGGAGTTAGAAAGAGAAAGCAGACTGTTGCCAAATTCTGGCCACTGCACATTAAATCTGGGATGTGGTGGTAAATAATAGTAAAAAATGTGGACAGAGAATATAAAAGTCTTGAGAATCAGACAGGGGATCCCCAAATATGGAGCTGGTCATGATTGTAGGATTAAAGAGGGATTTAGAAAGCTAGATTTTAACCTCTACTTCCACCTATCCACAATAATCACTTTGCACATGTGATCAGAATACCTGCACCCCATCAGAGCTGTGAAACACTCCTGACAGTAACCGCATCTCAAGGCAGTGTCCCACTAGTTGACAACTCGTTTACTTTTTCGGCAGGGAATGTCACACCTGCTGTCTGTTTTTGGTGTTCCTCTTTCATTGAAGGTCTGTCATACTCAGCTGCTATCTGACTTGATATTTGTCTCCTATGTGCATTTGTACCTCAGTCATTGACAAAAATTAGGTTCCCTAAAATATAAGTCTCTTATCTTTTCCTTAAAAGAAAAAGTCAAAAACATTATGTACACTACCGTTATAAAAGTTTAGGGGCTTTAAAATATGTTATTTGATCAAAAATACTTCAGTGTCACATTATCCCTCAGAAATAAATAAATATCTTATTTCTCTTAAGAAACCTAACATCTATGAGTGTGATTGTATATCACTCACGGAATCTGGCCATCCCAAAATGCCGTTCTGCTATAGCGACATGGATTGCGAATGAAATAAAGGGAATGTTATGTTATTTAATTCAATTCTAATTGTACTATTTTAGCCAATATTCATGATAATTATCTATGTTTATTTGTTTATGCTATTTAATGGCAATTTAATTTAGCAGTAACCAACATTATGCCATAAGTGCTGTTAATTGAGCTTGTGAAATGCTGTCCCCCAATAAATGGAAAACAAGCAAAATGTGACCCGTCACGGAAACCAGTGACACAAGTCGGCAGCACAACTTTCGAGCAAAATGAGAAAGAAGCGTTTTTTTTTTCAAAATTGGTGATTTTCGTTTTTTTGCAGAATCTGTTAGTTGAGATCACAAAGAAGCCTCTCCGTGTTTGAGATAGCAGTATTGGTATATTTAAAAGCGTACATTTTGAGGTTGAAATTAGGTTGTTTGTCGGAGATTCTAGCACGCAGTAGGGGCGTTTCATTGTCTGTGTATTTACATACTGGATTAGCCGGCTTTTGTTTTTTTTGTTATTGCCCCCGCCCTCCGAGGGAAGCGTGGCTAGTTAGTATGCAGCGCTTTGGCCGGCTGTAGCTGATATAAAAATTCAGTGAAGATGTACGCCACAAAGATGAACGCAGACGAGCTGAATCGTGGCCGTCACACTGAAAATGTTTTGAAGTACTCGAAGACAAGCCGGATGCTTATAAAAAAGTGCTCACTGATTCTGAAGACGATCTGAGCGACGATGAAAGCGGCATAATAAGACTGTAATATCCCAAAGAAGACCCCGACAAAGAGAAAGTGTGCCCGAAAGATTATTTCATTGGAGGCATCGAGATCTGCGAGAATACTTTTGTTTCTTATGGGGTGAGTTTCCATAAACATCAAAGTTTTTCATTTTGTGTTTATTCTAAGAACACACATTATCTCATGTTTAGTCCATGTTTAGACCTTCCCATATCGACCTATTAGCTAGCTCATCGGTTATCGCAGAATCCTGTTAAAAAAGTCCTAATGCTACACAATGAAATCAATTCACCAAGTTTTGTGTAGAAAACCAGCAAATAATAAATAAAATTAGCATCAATATGTACTTTTTGTTTACATAAACATTAAAATAATAACATTAAAAATGATGGCCACATTTTAAAGATTAAAGATTTTTTATAAAAAGATAAAACTCACATATTTCAGCCTCTAAATCATTTTTATAAAAGTCAAAAAAGATAAATTACTGACATTTACAATGCACATTCTCCTACATTATTAATAGTATGCGGTCCAATTTTTCCCGTTGTGTCTGTCGTTGCTATGCAGGGGGTATGGCTTATCTAAATGAGATGTAAATGAGCCCCATTGTCACTCACAGCAGTGAGAACTGCACAATCTTCAGAGGCTATTTCTGCTTTTTGAGCTTTTTTGAGTGCCTACCTTCAAATGGCCACAACTTCTCCAAATATTATCAGATTTCCATGTGTTACACATCATTTCAGAATCTGTGAATAACTCAAAATGCCCCAGAACCGACTTGTGTCCCTACTTTCCGTGATTGGTCACATATGTTTTACAGTTACATTTAGTGATCATAGCATTGCAGAAGTTTCACACTTGACCTTTAAATGTCCTATCCAAACATATCTTTTAGATGTGAATCAGTTCAATTTAGCTCCCATTAGCCCCAGATTAAAGCTCCTTCACTGTCCTTCAGTGCTGGTGTGCTAGAGCGATACTGTCGGGAGATTTCTGGAATGTTCTGGTCCATGAAGCATATGAAGCAACTCATTATATCTCTCGCCTGTCTCTCAGCAGCTCTCTCACTGAACGCCCGGGCTGTCTGTCTGCATGGTCAATATGGTCTTTACAAACAATCTGTGGTGTGCTTCATTACAAAATGTGCTTGTGTGCTGGAGACATTTCAGCACCCCATTAACAAGCGACTATTTGCAAGGTCTTCCTACAGAAGGATTGTATGTACCCATGAAACAATATGTTATCAACTTTCATGCCCATGATTTTTCATGCATGGATGTACCCTAAAATTAACACTTATTAAGTGCCAAATGCAAGCAGAAATCATTGTTGTCAAGTTTGTGAAACAACATTCAAGAACACCATATGTTTTAGCCCAATTATCAAATCACGGAAGTCTGCATTGTAATTATATAAATATATAATCTGATGCACTGCTTGTTTGATAGTGAAGTACTGCACTGTGTTCCTTTTAAAAAATGAAGTATGCTTCAAACATGTTATATTTTTGTAATAATATTAGTACTGTAATTGCTGAAAGTGACGTGACAAATAGCCAAGTATGGTGACCTATATTCGGAATTTGTGCTCTGCATTTAACCCATCCAGAGTGCACACACACAGCAGTGAACACACACACACATCGTGAACACACACCCGGAGCAGTGGGCAGCCATTTATGCTGCGGTCCCTTGGCAGCAGTTGGGGGTTCGATGCCTTGCTCAAAGGAACCCCAGCTGTGGTATTGAGGGTGACGAGATCACGGTATTCACTCCCCCCACCTACAATTCCTGCTGGCCCGAGACTTGAATCTCTAACCATTAGGTTGTGATGTCATATAATATTTAGAATTAGAATTATAGAAATTAAAATGATTAAAAAGTTCTACATTCAATATATTCATTTATATGTTTTTATTAATTTGTTACATTTTTTGAAATACTGTATATTTATTTAAATTAACAATTTTGAGTATTAGTTTAAACTAGTTCTGGGCAATGATTAAAATTTTTAATCGTGATTAATAGCATGATTTTTTTTGTTATAAAAAAAATGAATTCAAAAGTAGTGTATTAAACACTTTTTCTGTGTTACTGTAAAAACTGCATATATATATATATATATATATATATTATATGAACAAAAGTGCAGTAACATTTTGTTTGCAAACTCTTTAAACACAAGTGTTTTCTTTTTTTGTTTGTTTGTTTGTTTTACAGCAGTATCCCTTTTGCATAGTAGCAGTTTAAATTTTTCTTGTAAATCTCAACTTAAACGTTAATTTAATCAAATTAAATATGACCAAAGCTATTCGCAACTGCCAAGGCATTAACATTTTTGTAGAGAATATTTTATAGCTTGTTATAGAAAAACAAATTATGCTCAGAGTTCAAAGCCTCGATCATAACATCATAACAGGCATCTTTCCAATGTGTATTCAGAGCCAGTGAGCAATGGACTTTCAAAATAATAAAAAACTCTGTTAATGCGCGATAAAATAGTTGTCGACATTGATAAATTAATGCATTAACATGATAATAATGTGTTAACTTGCCCAGCCCTAATTTATACATTTACTTATTCTGTTTGTAATACAAATGGAATTTATTGTGATACATATTTTTTTTTCTTTTTAATGTGTAAAATCATTCAATTATTTTGTCTCTCACTCCAGTCCACCCTGTTACATTAGTGCTACTTGCCCTTTAAAATTTTAAGCAAATGCCCTAAATCACATGACTTGGTGGAAGTGACATGATTTCCTTCGGAGGGAAAGCAACATGTAAACATTTCTTTCCTAGCTGGTAATGAGCTTCTTTAGCATAAATTATCCACCCTGTTACACGCTGCAAAAATATAATGTTTTGATCATCAACCAAATTCCCCGTAGACCACAAGAAAAATATTTGGTCAGGATTATTATGTCCAGTAGCATGAGCTTGAGAAGTGTGTTGCCTGTTAGACAGGTGTTTTAACCCTCGGATAAGAAAATAATTATTTATATTTTTACCCCTTTTCAGCAAACCTGTTCAATCCAGAATCCACCAAACTGTAGGAATGAACCTGCATGTCATTCCGGTAGTCTTGCATCTGTGCGCGAATAGAAAAAAAACCCATGTGGAATGTTGTCACTGACATGTTTTGAGTAATTAGCCTTGATTGATAAAAGATGAAGAGTCAGTCCTGCAGCCAGCAGCCACGAACACCAGACGGCTGCACCTGGGAATCTTGGCCTGTGTGTGGTGCATTCATAACTCCTCATTCTCCCATGTGGAGACGCCGTAGACAGAGTTCAGCCTGGTCACCGCTCTGCTCTCCTTCGGTCTTTCTCTCTCCTCCTCGCTATGGGAATCTGGCAGCATTTGTCCTGCAGGCTCTGCTCCAGCTAAGAGGAATCGTTTCAGGTACAAGCCGGGGCTGTATGCTGCAGATGGCGCCAGGAAACAGTAACGTTTAGCAGTGTTGCTAAATGGGTTTTAGTGTCACAGTTGGGTCAGGAGATATAAATGAACTTTTTTCATCAAAGCCAGACCAAAACGAAATCCTTTTTTAGCTTTGGATGAACTGAGACAGTATGAGGAGGAGCAGACAGGCCACTCGTAGAGAAACTGGGTAACTGTAACTTTTAGTAATTGTTGTATTTCGGTTAAAGGGGCAAAATCCTTTGGGTCAATATTAATTGTCCTAAGTTGCACCACCTTGACGTTGTTATTATAAAGAACATTTTTAATATTTAAGTTCTATATTTCAATTCTGATTGACTGGCAGGTATACATTAAACCAGTTAAATGCACAGGTAGTTCCAAGTCAGTTAATTCATCGTTCTAATTTAATGCACTACTTTAATTGATGCACACACACACACACACACACACACAGAGAAAGAGAGAGAGAGAGAGAGGTCGGAGATCATAGATTGAGCTGCACACACACAAAAACTTGTTGTCAGTGCTTCCAGGTGAATTTTATTAATAAAATAGCCTACATTTTTTTTCATTTACATTTATTCATTTGGCAGATGCTTTTCTCCAAAGCAACTTACAGTTGAGGAAAACAACAAGTGATTCATCATAAAATTGCAATAAACATGAGAAGTGCCTGTTTTACAAGTTTTTAGTCATTAAAAATGCTATTGTTGTCAGATTTGATTGAAAATGCAGATTGTATGAACATGTGGAGGCAGTTTGAACTCAATATTAAAGCCTGTGTCCATGTATACACATGTAGTCATGTTTTAGGTATGCTATTTATCAAACAACCTCACTGTGTGAGTATAGAGTCCAGTAGGGCTCATCTTTCTTTTAGTGATCTGGAATGAAGACAGTGTGTCAGTCTCAAGTCAAGCAGCATTTTTGATCCTTAAATGCCCTATCTATCTGTCTGTCCGTCCATCCATTCATCCATTCATAAAAGCAAGCCAGGCATTTTTCATAGAGTGCATGTATGAGTGCAGATTTGCCTGAATACAGTGGAGCCAGAACATTTTCTTCACCTGAACTACGGCTCAAAAAGTAACATTGACCTTCACCTCTTGTTGCGTGTGTCTTTGTCAGAGCTCTTGGTTTTATTTCTTCCTCTAGTCTTTTCTGTCAAATAGAAGCTCCGTGATTTTAGTGGCCTCCTATGGAGTTCCCTGAGCTCTTGTTATGACCCACTTTATGTGTCCTGCAACAAATGGAAGTCATGTTACGCTTGGGTGAATCAGCCTGCTCAGATGTTTTCCCCACTGCACTGCCACACAGGCTGAGATTTCAGGCTTCAAGAACAATATTTAAACTGCTCTATGTGTGCGTGCGAAGCTGTTTTTATGACTCCTGCCTGTCCATGGAGACTCTCAGCTTGAAAATATGCTACCTTGCCCTCTTCGGAAGTTCTGACTTTTAAAGTTTGGATATCGTAATTGTGATGTGCATTCAAGTCATTTTGGATCAAATGGATACATGGGTAATGTCACTTGACCCAGCTAGATAGCAGTTTTTGTGCAAGTGTAATGAAAAGAAGAACAAAAATACTATGTATTTTACTATACCTGTCACCCCATAAAGTTAATTACGTAATACTGTTTTTCATTAACAGGTTCTAAAATGTGTAGAAACTAAGCTTTAGGGCCGTTACATAGTCAACGTGAGAAACGCGAGCAAGCAACGCGAGCGATGCGAGCGAGGCGCTCCTTTTCATAGTCTAAACAGTGGACGCAAGCATCACTGGCGATGCGTGTATGCAGTACACCGCTCACGCAACAGGGGGTAATAGAGTCGGGTCGCGTGATATTCAGATCACAATGGCAACTGAAGAGGAGTGTATTCTGTTGCTGATTTTACATCGGTGGCAACAAAGGCAACGCAGAGATTAAATGTGGATGAATACGTATAAGTTCGCATAATTTTTCCTCTTTGCCCGCCACTGTATTCAAACCTTCTTCTTCTGTAAACACAATATACTTGAATTAATGTACAAAACTTGCAATGTCGCCCCCACCGACAACGCATAGTAACTATGAGTTACTATCCACATCTTTCAGTAACCATTTGTGATGATTAATACTTAAATTAAGTGACACTAATTTAGTAGCATATGCATTAAATTGCAAAATGTAAATACGTTTAGTGTAAAACTATACAAACACTCACTGGGGAAATGATGATCAACAGTTAAAGTAGGATTGCTTCGTAATGCTTGCTTCAACCATCATTATTTAGTTCCAGAACACGTATGTGGTGATTTTATGCAACTTGAATGCATTAACCTATAAATGTGGTTTTGAGTTGGTGTGTTTGTGTGAAGTCTCAAAGTGTAACAGTTGAGTTGTTTATTTGATAACGGTTCACCTGTTACAGCTTATATCTTCCAGGGAGCATGTGAGTTATGTGTGTTTAATCTTCTTGTATAATGCTGTCTCATGCAGTGCTCCCCTGTGTGTGTGTATAATACAATAACTCTTTGCAGCAGAGATGTGATTCAGACAGCTCCAGATGGATCTCATTGACACTTTTCTCTTTGATCAGAGCGAAATCCTGCTCTTCACATATAGATCACTGTATCTGTTTGTACTCTGATTGCTTTAAACTTTGGACACATGTGTGAGAGTTCATTGGTGTGTGAAGCATTTTCTTTATGGTTCAGGCTCTTTCACGACACTTCCCTCACCAGAAGACCTCCCCTGAGTTGCTAAGGAGAGCCAATGATGTTTTATGAAGACAGTGGAAACACTGACCACACTGCTGTATCACTGCTGTGCACATGCAAAGACACACACACATGCTCATGCACATCAGTGGAACAAGACCATTTTGCTTCATTGTTGCGAATAAGTGAAAATCAATCATCTTTAAAGCACACAGTTTTGCTTAAGGAATATTAAATACTTAAAACTTAAAGAACTTATACTTTCTTAATTTTATAGTGCAATAAAAGCACTATGCAATGGTGAGGTGGGCCAGAAGTTGAATTCATGCTCCTGGGTTCAAATCCACGCTAACATGCATGAAGTTATCCTTTTGTAATTAAATAAAAACTTCATTGTAATCCAGTAGATGTAATTGATGAACTTGGCTTCAAAGCAGTGATCTATTCATTGTGTTCCTGTGGCTCAAACATGATAACATGGCACTAGCAACAGCAAGGTCATGGGTTCAATTCCCAAGAAATGCTTGAGCTGATCAAATTTGTCTCGAATGCAATATGGATTAAGGTGTTGACCAAATCCATAAATGAAAAGGAAAAAAACAATACCTATAACCTACTGCCTATTGCAACTAATTAATAAAAATGGTAAACAATCCTTCAAGGCACTCAGAGCAATAATTCAACTTTGTATTATTATTTTATTAAAATAATATATTATTATTATTATTATTATTATTATTATTATTTATAATTCAATTATTCAAAGATAATTTAATATTGTTTTATCTGTATTTTTATAGGGGTTTGAACACTGGAATCCAAGCTATAACAAAAGACTTGAATATTTAATAGTTTTGGTTGTGGGGTTGTCAGACTTGTCAAACTGCTGAGATGTAAATATATTTATATATTTCTTTTTCCTTCCCTCTTTTAGCTCTTGGACAAATCATGCTGTATGTGGATGGAATGAATGGGCTTATTGGACACAATGAAACTGTACAGTGGCTTTACACACTGGTCGGATCAAAGGTAAAATACATTTCACTATGAACATTATCAATGAGTGTGTATTTCACTTTGTGACATTTCTGAAATTTTCCTGCTTCCTAGTGGGTCAAGTGATGTTGGTTATCAGTTATTTTCAATATATACAGTATATATATATATATATATATATATATATATATATATATAGCAAGGGTTGATACATATATCAGCTAAAATGAAGTATTAAATGTTTCTAACTTAAAGTTAATGTAAAAACATGAATAATTAAATAACACCATTAAATGTCATTTTTAAGCAAACCTCAAAAGGAATATGCATTTTTCACATAGATTATCATGTTTTGGTGCGTAAATTCACTTGTAGAGTAAAACAGCTTAAAACAGTTTATTAAAAACAGTTGATTTTATTTTGTTGGTGTCTCACTCTTAAATGATTTAAACAAAATAGAAGCCATGACATGAAAATAATTGGCTTATTGGTATTGGCCAGAATTGCAATCATATCGGTGCGTCATTGCTTATAATGCTTGATTTATAGACGGTTTCAACGGCAACAACATAAACAAACGTTACTGAGCATGCGCGCTTTTGTGGCCCTAACTTAACTTCCGGTAGACTTCCAAATAGAATCAATAACATCAGTCCCTCTAGAGTAGATAATGCAATACAATAAAACACAATAATAATGTTTGCTGCGTAAATCAGGCGGACTTAATGAAAATCCAAATTCATTCTTTGCCAGCAGGAAATGCTTTAAAGCATGAGAAATAGAGGTTTCCCCAGCAACAGCTGTAAAAAAAGCAGAGCTACGCTCAGAAACGCTGCTTTATCTGCTTTATCAGGCATATAATACATGCAAGTCTATCTTCAGAAATAAAACACCTGTGTTTTTTTTTATATTTAAACTTATAAATGAAAGGAATTATTATTATTATTATTATTATTATTAAAAGTGCAGTATGTGCTTGTGTATATGAAATTAAGCCTTTTGGAAAATCGATTGGTTTTAAAATCGTGGCGAGTCTCCACAAGGGAAACACATCCCACAGCACAACCACCTGAGCCCAACTTCAGTATACTCATCACCTTAACTTTCACTGCGTTTGTAGACGGCACCGCTAGTTAGACCGATATACACAACACAGACCAGAAGTTAACTTAGGGCCAGGCACGTGCGCCCGATGAAACCATCTATATAATAGCATGAATTATATAAATACATTTCGAATAAAAATGAAATTCAAAAAAACCAATTTTGACAAACTGTATAGTTTTATTTAGCCTATGGCATGTGTATAATTTTGCGTACTGCTGGGCCTATGCACTTCAATATGATTTTAATACAATGGTTTTAAAAGCTAGTCAAAAATCTAAAGTAAATGAGAAACTCTTGCTTTGAAAATCCAGATTTATTATTTTGTTCAGACGTAATTAATTCAACAAGGCCCGAAAGGTACTGTTTCTTGTATTCATGTTCTTTTTGCCAATGTTTGCAAATGTTTTAAGTTAGGGCAGCTTCCAGGTGTGCCAACTTGAACAATTCTCATAGGGTGGCGTAGTTTTGCACGCAGTGTTCATGACTGACTTTCCTGTTTTCTCCCTGTATTTATGTTCTTTTAAGCCAGTGTTTGTAAAGTATGCTTTAACTCAGCAGGGCAGCTTCGAGGTGTGCCAGCACACAAAGTGTGGCACGGTTTTGCACGGCACGATCAAAAGTTCTAGACCGATTTCCTCTCTCAGTCTTGTCCAGCCCTCTAGGGGTGGTATGAGCACATATGATGAGGACACATTGATGTGTACAGTATGTGTGTGTACAAGGTTGGATATGAATGGATGTTTGTGATCACCACATCAACAGAAATTATTATGCAGCTCTGTGCTGGATGCAGCCATTTGTAAATGCATTTCTTCTTCTCTGTCTTTCTGTTATATGGCACACATGAAAGATGCAGTATGGTTTGATAGAGCAGCTCTTACTTTATTAAACACAGATCTGTTTCTCATTTCTCCACCCATTCTCTACTCCATATACACATTCACATGCTTGACCCTGTTTTTTTTTTTTTTTTTTTGGTCTGTTAGATTTCCGTGGTTCTTCTCTTTTTGACAGTTTCCTTAGAGAAATACATTGTCTCAATATTTCCATGTCTAATGCATTTAAGAAATCATGTAAAATTCTGCAAAAGAGAAAAATATTTTTTTTTAATCATTTTTTAAAATGTATTTTTTGTTTTCCTGTAACAATAATATATATATATATATATATATATATATATATATATATATATATATATATATATATATATATATATATATATATATTAAATATAGAATAAATATAATATTTTAAGTCTTGTTTTGTTTTGTTTTGAGGGTGTTTCAGTGACACCACTATTTAATTGATGTTTAAAGAAAATTATACTGGTTTACATAATGGGCATAAAGTTTTGCTAAATCTAAAACTAAGATGTCTAATGGGACTACAAATCCAGGAGAACAGAGAACAGACAGGATACAAGGTTTACACTGCAGACTACTTGCAGGACATTTAAAATAGTTCCATCTGTAAGTGTGCAGTCATGTGTCAGAGGCTGTTATCAATATCCTCCATGGTACCGCATTCAGGAAAATGTGTCAAGATATTCTCTGTGTACATGTGTGCAGTTCCGGTTAGTTGTTAAAACTGCTCTGAAGCTGCTGCTCGTTTTTGTGGAATACACCGAGACCAACGCACCTCTCCTCATCCAGGCCATCAACACTGTGGACACCAAGCAAGGTAGCATACACACATTAAAAACACACACACACAGACACATACACGGGGGGGGGGGCTGAAATGATAGAGAGAAACTTTCTTCTGTGATGAGGTTTGGTTACCTAGAAGAGAGAAAGCAGATGACAGTTAACAAATTGTTCTTGACGCTTTTTAAGATATTTTTAACATAATTGTTCATATTATCGGCCCCTGCATTGGCAGTGGACAAATTTTGATAGCCTGCAGAGTAAATCAAGATGAATGGAATGGGAAAAAAAATAAGTGGTTATTAGGACAAGAGCTACTAAGACAGGACAGATGAAAGATTAATACTGTTACATAAGAAGAGAGAACGCTGTCTCTGGTCTCCCAGTGAGAGACAGACAGGCTGGCAGATGAAGCAGAACGTCTCCTGCTATTAATCTACATATCAGACATTTTCTCCTCAAACTAATGCTGCTCATTTCTCTCTGAACCAGCCATATTTCAACCGATTCACTTCAAATACCCTTAGAAGTTTATTAAACCACAGTTCCTTTGAATTCAATTCATTTGTTTCAATACGTCTTCAGTAAGGGTGTTTTTTTTCTTTTCTTTTTTAAAGACAACTTTTGTCTGCCAAATAAAAGCCATGTGGCACAAGACTCAATAAAAAAAACACAACAAAGCAAGGCATAACAAAACAAAACAAAACAAAACAAAACGTTATGTTTACATGTATTCATTTAGCAGACACTTTTTATAAGCGACTTACAACTGAGGAATACAAAAAGCGATTCGTCATAAAGAGGCAAATAAACATACTGTAGGAAGTGCTTGCAATACAAAGTTTTGTAGAACAAAACAAAACCAAAAAAAAAACTATACACAACACAACATAAAACAGGAAATTATTTAATATGTCATTACTGTTACAAAAAATAATGATTAAATATCTGGTTATTTGGTCTTTGGCTTTAAAATTAAATGTCATGTGGTGATATTTATAAATGAATGATTAATGCTATTTGTGTATATCTGCATACATTTTACCTTAAAAAATGTATACTCTCTTATGTGTCACTGATGCTCATTGACCCTTTAATTTACGTGTATACAGACTGTAAGCCCTGGTCTAATGCCATGGAAATCTTGGATGAAAAAGATGGAATGGACACAGAGCTGTTGGTTTATGCCATGACCCTTATCAACAAGGTACCAGTACACTCTCAGTCACGTGTTATATATAAAGTTGCATTAGTACTTTTATTCTCATGTATCTCTGGTATTCCTTCAGGCATTGGCTGGTCTTCCTGACCAGGACACGTTCTATGATGTGGTTGACAGTCTGGAGGAGCAGGGCATGGAGGCTGTGGCCCAGAGGCACATTAACAGGAAGGGCACAGATTTGGACCTAGTGGAACAGTTCAATATCTATGAGGTAAGCATGTGCTCAGTTTGCTTTTTAGGAATTTTTTTTAAATATTGTTTTGTTTTGTTTTTTTTGCACCAAAACTAAAATGTATGAAGAATTTTATTAACAAAAATTTATACTTGATATATAAATCCTTAAAGGAAAATGCCACTGTTTTTCCATTTTCTACTATGTTCTTCTCTCAACTTAGATGAGTTGATACGTACCTCTCCCAAAATAAAACGTGGCGATTTTCTAAGCAGATATAAAATGCATTATAGTTCTGTTTTGAACTATAATGCATGGCGGAAGAGCACTTTGCAGTACTTCGACCTTGGCGCAGCTATATCATCACGCCATACATTATAGTCATCATTTTTATCCACTCAGGAAATACCACTGTTTATTTTGTGTCACCATACTTACTCGTGTAACTACTCATGTAACCGTCTTTAAATAGGGAAAACATGGAAGTGTTTGGTAGCTTCTAAATTCATCCCTTTTTGGATCCTTGGGAATGAATGGTGCAAAGCTAAATGCTAGCATAGTGGTACCACACGTTACAGTGATTGAGTGCACACACTAAGACGGGAGAGGTACGTATCAATTCGTATAAGTTGACGGAAGAGCATAGTGTTTTTTTTTTTTTTTTTATAAAGATGCAATATTTGCTGTTTGCTGTTAGTCTAATAGTCATGTTTATTCAAAGTCAACTCTACGTCATGAAGACGGTGATGATGAGACTCAGCCTCCTCCATCCGGACACAAAAGTCGGCGTCGGGCCAGTGTAGGAGCCACACCTGAGAGGCGGGGTTTGGAACGTCGCCGCAGCCGAAGACATTCACTCCAAAACGGGAAAGGCCACACCTCTGCTCCTTCTTCCCCCTGTCACAGCCACACGCCCAACAAACTGCCCTTCAATGGCCAGATGATAGACGATATCAGCGAAAGGTGAGAAGAGAGAAAAAGAGAGAGAGAAGTTCACTTGAAGAATTTATATTGTGTCTATAGTACATTTATTATTATTTTTTATTTTTTTGTGGAATAATTATTATTTGTATTACTTATCATAGTTTTTAATTTCTTAGAATACCAATAGTGACACAAAAGATTATATGCATTTACTTGAGAAGCAACTTTATGTGTGATTATTTTTTCAAAATCTTTCAATTTGAAAGTTTATTTTGTTTAGACAGTTTATTTATTTATTTAGACATTTTATTTATTTAGACTATTTTAAAGAGTTGACAAATTAAGTATCTACTAGATAATTTTGTTTCTGAAGTACATTTATCTTGTATGTGTAGATATTTTTACTTGGCAACTAAACAATATACAGATTATGAAAATGGAAAACTAATGATATATGACACTTTCAATTGTTGTTTTGCGGCATTTATGAAAAAGTGAAAGTGAAAATCCTTACACTAAGCCATTTTTTACCCTCCCCTAACCACATGTATTCATTCTCAGCCATGAAACACTTTGTGTTGTTCAGGATGTACTGATTTTTAAAGAACAGGAAGCAGTTTTATATTGGGTGTTCTATCATGCTACTTTTGACATGAGAGTTTTTAAGATCCAAAAGAAGATGGAGAATTTAATAATGCTCCGAGGGAGAGACAGAGAGCACTTGCTAGTGCACAGACATTCATATTAATCATATGTACACGAGGGAGGTGGTGGGAACCTGTGAGGCTGAGAGGAAATAGGAAGTTACTGAAATATGGAGGTTCGAGCAATGCATACTTCTCAGGGCTGTAGCACAGCATGAGGTGCTCGATCTTGTCCTTGTATATTTTGTTGTAAACTATAATAATACAACTTAATCCGTATCCTTTGAATGTTTCAAAGGACAAAGGTGAATGCACAGATATCCAAACCAGGAACCACAGTAGTATATCAGCCACTGAAAAAGCTTCATATGGTTTTTCTCTCTTCCAGTGAGTCAATCGTAAGAAGGGACATGGTAAGGTCACATAAGGCGGTAGAGAGAGAGAGAGAGAGAGAGAGAGAACAGGCCAGTTCAGCTGCTCTGTGTTAGTGGAATTTTGAGGAGTCTGGATGTATTCTATGTCTCTGAGAGGATCTTATAGGGGTGATATTGAATTACTGTGCCTGCAAAATGTACTCACCACTGTGTTTGATTGGCCATCACATTTGAGTTATTAGAACGCACTGTGAATCCTGTAATCAAGAGTAGAAATCTAATCAGAACTTCTTTGATGTTTAAACACCATAAAATCCTTTAAAAAAATAAGAAAATGCAAGTATGCATAAATGTAACATAATATAATAAATACAGACATTGCAAGAATAATATTTTTTTAAGCTTCAAATTCTATATAGTTAATAAATTTAAATTAATTTGTGTAATATATATTCTGTCAAAATTATATGAATGATGTTCAAAAGTTGAGAAAATAAATGAATAAATAAATATATATATATATAATTATTCTTATTTTTTTTTGTAAGGGTGCATTAAATTAAATAAAATGTGACAGTAAAGACATTATAGACAAAAAGTGTATCACAGTTTCCACAAAAATATTAAGCAACACATCTGTTTTCAACATTGGTGTCAATAAGAAATATTTCACAAGCACCATATCAGCATATAGTTATTTCGGTAGCACTTTATTTTACAGTCCTGTTCCCCATGTACATAATATGTACTTATTATAGTAATTAGAATAACTATGTAATAACTACGTACTAACCCTGGCCTGAACCTACCCCTAAACCTAACCCTACCCCATTTAGTTACCTTGTATTACCAGAACTTTCTTAAATAAATACACTGTAAGTACACTATAAGTACATGTAAGTATACGTACTGTAAAATAAAGTGCAACCGTTATTTCTGAAGGATCATGTGACACTGAAGACTGGAGTATTGGCTGCTGAAAATTCAGCCTTAGCATCACATAAATAATGATAATAATAATAATAATAATAATAATAATAATAATAATAATAATAATAATAATATCTTTTTTTTGGTTGTTTGTTTTTTAAAGTAATTTAAAAAAATGCAGCTTTGTTGAGCAAAACTACAAAATTGTATGGTACATACAGTATGTTATAAAAATATATCTAATAAAAATGATCTTGTTTTAGAACAAACCTTATTACCTTCTCAAGTATATGTTGTTTTAAAGACATTTCCAATGTTTTGATATCTATTATCTGTTTGTATCTGGTAAAGCATATCATGTTCGTCATCTCAGCCATAATACTAAATAATTATCGACAAGTGACATCTGTAAACTGTAACTACTAACAGAACTGTTGCTAGGAACTTGATTCTGTCTGAAAGCCGCTCAGTACCTGCAGTCAAATAGTGGCCAGAAAAGCAAGAATATGTTTGAGACTCTCCTGTCACTGATACTCCTGTCACTATCTCTTTATATCTCACATCACTCTCCTACTTTTGTTGAGCTGAACAGACGTCTTGTGCTTTCGATTATTGATGACAGGATCTGCTGTTAGTGATAGGCTTCATGGGTTATTTTTTTTTGAGTGGTTTGGTTGACAGATGGTTGAATTCATCTCAGTCAGTCATCTGATCCTGACGTCTGTTAGCTAACCCACCACAGGAAATGAGAAGGACCTTTGAAGTGTGGTGTTTTCCATATTAGTAATAAATACCAGTCTACTGGGAGATGGAGAGAAACAGTGAGACCCTTGAGCAGTGAGGCACAGGACTTCTTCTCTTCCTCCTAAAGGTCTTAATCCTTTGCTGTATTGACTGCTGTGTGACTCAGTGGGTCTCAACTGGTTGGTCGTGGCCCAAAAAAATCAGTTATTGTTCTGTTTTGACAATGGGAATTGTGATAAATTAAATGTTCTGAAAGATTCGATCCAATTACAATTTCCAAATGATACATTTAAAATGATTCTCGCAAAATAAATGACTTTTCATGCTCTTCTTAGTGGCATACTGGCAGCCTTTTTTATATGTGCTTGATTCATTAAAAAGAACTGATTCATAAGAGTTGACCAACATAATGATAACCTTAAATATAAATAACCTGGCAAAGCAAGTAAAATATATTTTAATTTTAAAAATATGGTTATTTCCCAGAGGTTACATCAAATAAACAACCATGTATTCTACACAGAGTATTCCATTTGTTCTGTGAGTTGTGATGTTTTTATGACCTTATGCCGATAAATGAAAACAGTTTAACTCATTTACATAACCATAGGAGTTGTTGTCTTAGTAAGCATAATCAGTTTAAGAGTGTGCATGCAAATGCACTCACTGTATGCTTTTGATTGACGAAAAAGTATTGGCTCATAAATAACTACACTGATCGAGTTGTCTATTTTGGTCTATAGACTCATGCTGCTTTCATGTGCTATCAGTGATTTCCTACTTCCCACTTCCGAAGTCTTAATTACCAATTTGTTATGATCGAGTGCTTTGTTGTGGGAAAGAATAGGAAACACGGAGGACACCAAGTTCATTGTTGCCTATTTCTTGGGGAAAAGGCTTATTGAAGCCAAACTTGATAGAAAATATTTAGTCAATATCCAACAAATCTTTGAGGTGAATTATCCCATTTTCTGGTAACTATATAAACATTGCCCGGATTCACCACTGACAAAGAGTTGATAATTGTTACTTGTGGAATCTAGATAATCATCTTGGAATCACGATTCCATAATTTCGGTCAAATACATGCTATTTTCATCCTACAATATGTATGTTATGTGACTGTAATGATGAGAATGCAATATAGATAATAATATCGATAGCAAAATTGATAGCAATATAGAGGAAAAATGGACAAAACATAGCAGTCACTACAGCAATGGTTTGCTCCCCCTCCATGTTTTATACTTTACGCCCCAAAGTCATAAATGCAGTATCAAAATTATCTCTTGGGCTTCTCAGTCATAAATACGACTTGAGAGGCCATGTGTGTCCAATTTTCCTGTAGGGCAGGGGTAGGCATGTTCAGTCCTAGAGAACCACTGTCCTGCAAAGGCCAGCAAATCTCACCCTAAACCCTGGGATCTTCCTCTGAGTCCACACTTTCATGGCGTAATGCCGATTTGACTGTCAGGTAGAGGTCTGCCACAGAGTTCGCTTCAGTGCGCATCTAGGGCACATATCGGCCGCAAAGTGGGCGCTCTCTTAACAGCCTTCTGAAAGCTAAAATGACAAATGGGACATGACAGAATGACAGATGGATACGTGCACAAGACAGCAAGTGCACGTGAAGTGTGTGATTTGGGACAGAGCCAATGTCTATAGGATTACTAAGACTATAGGGAGGTGAGGTTTTCAGAGTTGGAGCTAAACTCTGCAGGACAGTGACTCTCTAGGACCAGCCTTGCCTAGCCCTGGTCTAGGAAACTAATTTGTATGATTATTCCAACATTCGCAGTGGTTTCCTGCATATTGTGTTGATGTGACATAAAGTTTGACCAAGTAAACATAATATGACTTTTCCTAAAAGTTTTGTGTTGTGATCACCTGTGTCATATTGTTTGCCGTCAGAGCATGGGCTGAAGGTTATTGTTCTTGTCCTCTCCTTTCATTTGTTCTTCCTCTCCATTCTTTGCTCATCCCTCCTTCAAACCCTCAATCCCTCCTTTTTGTCACAGAGAGGAGGAAGAGGAGGAAAAGGATGAGGAGCTTCAGAAAACAGAGCTCTCTAGACAGGCATCCGAAAGGTATTTCAGCGGAATAGTATTTCAGGGTGTAAAGTCTTAGAGCTAGAAACCAGATTGTAGATCCTTATCCATTTTCTGATGCTATCTCTTCCCTGACTTGACTAACATAAACGTCTCCCAACATATCATGGTGTTCACCATCATTTACTAGATCTTCTGCTGTTATTTTGTTGTTCGTAGCTGGATGCCATCAACAGTAGATGAAGCTTCTAGCTTGTGTTTGCCTTTAAAGTGCATGGTCAACTTCATTCCCAATGCCGCTGATACAGACAATGAGGAAAACCTCCGGGACAGGTCTGGGATCAAGGTTATCCGCAAGGCCCCAGTGTCCTCCCCTCCTTTTACCCCAGATTTTGGCCCCCCGATATCACCCAGACTGTCTTCTTGGGCTTCGGTCAGGTCCTTGGGGGCCCTCCCGTCCCGGGGTTCCTCTGTCACCTCCTCAACCTCCACCTCCCCAAGCGAAGACTCCCTGTCCCCTGCCCTTCCTCTGCTCTCTTCCACACCTCTTCCTACTTGCCCAGTGGATTTGGACGAGGTGTCTGTGGGCACTCCGCAGGCTCGAGACCCAGACAAACACTGCAGGTAGTGCAGATAGATGCAGTAGATTCTCGCCACTCACAGAATACCTTCCATGCATGTGCAGATGGGCTCTGTTCCAAACCTTAGTGAGCTACCTGCGTAGTTAGGGATCATATGCAATGATAGTTTTGTTTTTACACAAGTAGGCAGGAAAATTTTGCCCAATTTTAAGGCAACTTCTCAAGTACTCCTTGGGGTTAATATAGTCACAAAAAGTATCTGCCTTCATTTCAAGTCATATTCTACTGGGTTTTTGTCTTGAAAGAGAGACACTTATGTACAGTTAAGTTTGGAATAGAGCCATTCAAAGCTGCATGTCATATTCAGAGAATGACTTTCACTCCCGCATACTATAAATCAAGCTATGAGATCCCTGAGAGATGAACTTATGTCTGTTTTTACTGATTCAAGTCTCACAAACACTACAACCACAGTATTTGTGGAACTTTCATCCTCTAATAAGAAGGAAGTGTGGCATGGGATTCGCTTGATCTCTGGATCTCCTGTGAATGGCGAGGGTTTATTGTTTTGCCTGTTCCATCAAGCCCACCTCTGAAAAGAGTCAGACCCTCACCCAGTGGATCATCACCCTATCCCTTTGTATCTGCTTCCAAGAGAACACTGTAAAACTTCCTGTATCTTCCAAAAATTGCACCCTCATAAAAAGTGCTACGCTCACTGTGTCTTAACTTATGGTCATGTGCAATATGTGGCTTATCCTGTCCTATATATCAAATCTTTAGACCAATAAAAGAAGAAATGTACACCAGTATGATCAGAGCCTGGTAAATCATTATACTCTGTGGGCTTTATGTTGCTTCCTTTATATTTGATGGAATGCAAAAAGACAGATCTTTTTATAAACTAAAGTCTCCTTTTTTCACTTGCACTAGCCACTGTAGTGCACTCCCTAAAGGATTCTAACTTATACTGACATTTACAGCTCATCTGCCTTTCATTGGTGCATTGTACTACTACAAAGCCAAGAGAAGCCTTTAAATTAAGTCATATATAAAGAGGCAATTATAATTCACCCTGAACAGTGCCTGTAAGGCTCCACATTTCATGAGAATAAAGCTGAAAATGCTTTGCGACGTCATGTGCATGTTTGTCTGACATTAAGACTGTGGCAGCTTGAGGAACCCATCTGGATTATAAAGTGGATCAAAGACAGTTTTATTTTAGTCTGCTGGCTCTATGCAAATGTGGACTCTTTAATATTTAATAACCTAATTACACAGCAGTCTTATGCTTATGGCACGGTACTCTTTTAAAGTCAACATGACATCAAAATCTTCTCTTCTGGGAAAGCTGGGCAACCATTGATGACACAGCCGACATACCTGCCATGGACTAGCAATGGCAAGCAAGGGGTGAAGATTTGATTGGTTAGCATGGTCAAGTTTGCCCCTGCTGTTAGGTGTTGTAACTTCACCAAAAAGCATCTTTCTCCATTGATGACCTTTTTAAAACTAGCCTTGTATTTGATAATTTTTACATGCTAAAATTGCTAATCTATTGTAGTGGATTTCATAACACTGACATATTATTATTATTGTTAGCGGGCTCGTAAAGGTGAATTTGCATTTATTTCCCCCTTCTGCTGTCCTTGCTGGCTATTTAACAAGGTCGCTAATATTTAAATTGATAAACAGATACTGCTTTGATTCACTTTCTGTCTGTATTGTCACTGTCACTGTCTCTCGGCTGCACTTGTCCCTCTGTTCTCTTTTTCTATCCCAGTTTCCATTCAGACTAATCCTTCTGTAATTTATGTATAGATTACTAACTTGTTTCCATGTTCTGTCTCTTCTGTGCAGTCTGTCAGATGTTAGATACTCAAACACCTCATGCAGTTCATGTGGCAGGTAAGGGAACAAGTTGGAAGCAAAGGAACTTCGTGAGCTTTGGTGCAAAGTTTGAAAGGAAAAGGTCATATGGGTTCAAAACTGGCTTGTGTCATTTCCTAAATACTTCATCCCATCTTTTCTTGTTCGTCTCTTGGTGTTTACATGAAAATGTTTTAAAGTTTTAAACGCATAAAGGTGTGCCATATTTAACCAATTTTATATACTGATATATTTTTTACTATTTGTAATCAATTACAAAAGCAAGTTAAATATTAATGAAGACAGTTTTATTATTTTAATTTATTTTATTTACAGCCATACAATTCTACAGAGTAGGTTTCCATTTGGCAAATCAAAAACAATTCATATCACTTTAAAATGTGATGGCTCTTGATGTTTTTAGGTGCTGGAACATTTTGGAATTTCGAACAGTGTCTGTTTGTTTCATTGGTAGTAAGTGAGGATTCAGAGTTCTTACTCCGATAATATGTGTAATGAATCACAACAGACTCAAACACTGAGACAAGTGTAGGGAGCGAATAACTGCATGTCACTGACCTCTTTTAATAAAGATGTGGGATTGCACAGAGAAACGAGCCCCTGCGTGTCTTGAATCATATCTTCCAATACAAGGTCATATCGTGTACATCTGCAGCCAGTGATCTGAACTGGCAAGCAGCTTTATTTGGGGAAAAGAGTTTATTTTATCACTCACTCGTGTAAAAGCTTGATTTAGCAGAGCACCTGTGTGTGTGTGTGTGTGTGTTCTTGGTTGTTTGGGCAGTCGAGTGAGGCTTTACAGCAAGTGTCTGTTGTGGTCCTGATGGAGGAAATACATGACATCATTTGGAATCAGACTTTGGCTGAGTGTACTAGCTGAAGATAAGTGTGATAAATCAAGCATATGGGAAATATGGTCATTTGTTATCTTGGATAAATCGAGACTTTAGCTTTATGCTGTTTACAGGAAACTTCAGGACAAAGACTCCTGCTAATTAAACTGGTTATATATGGCTGAACTTTGAATTAAATTCTCTTTTTCTGTCCTTTAGCAATGGCTACGCAGGTACATATCCCGGCAGGTCATCTGGGGTGTCCAGTGCCCCATCCACACCATACAACCGCTTCGGCCCCCCAGGAGGTCCACCTGCAGACAGTAAGCCCGACAGGTGAGGCACTGTTTCCTTTGAAGTGCATATGGCTCTGTCCTGCACAGGAATCTTTGAATGTAACAGTTATGAGACTAAAATGGTTATGATTACAAAAATAACATCTGGGAATTTTCAAAACATTTAAAAGCTGTCCTCTACTATGATTGGGAAACCTCCTCATATCATTGAGGAGCAAGCTAAATTCGGACTCTTCAAATGCCCAAGATTATAATTTTTGGTATATTGAGATATAGTTGTTCTGAAATTCTGTCCCCCTTTGGTTTCTTTGGTTCTCCAGGCCTACTCTAGGTGGATTGTTAACCTCCTCCTATAGGCAACATCAGGAGTCTCTGAATGCAGAACGTGAGCGGAGGCGCCTGGAGAGAGAGGAGAGACTTCAGCGCATTGAAAGAGAAGAGAGAAACCGTTTCAAGTTTGTTGCCTTTCTCAGCATTTATTCTGATGCAGTGTGTGTTTTCACCCTAGGCTACATTCTTTTATAAATATGACAAATACATCAGCGTTTCTGACGTCATATCGTATCTCTTATGTTGGAGATAGCCATGAGAAAAATTTTGTCCAGCAGTTTAAAAAAGCAGCCGAGGCATACATCCAAATTTTATCAGATATCTGGGAGTTTTCCTGACTGGACAAGTTATTCCTTCTTATTATGGTCATTCAAATGAAAACTGCATTCAGACCAGACAGTGGATTATCATAGTGGGCTGCAGGAAGACAAATGCTTGTCAGTCATAACATATACAAGTCTTTTAGTCAGCCTCTTCTGTTGTGAAAAATAAAAATACATACTTGAATGGTTACTACTTGATTAACAATAAACATAAAAAAAAATTAATAAAAAAATATGTTAACAATATTTAACCCCATGAACTCCAAATGTATTTTTTTGACATATAAAAGGCATTCTTTAATACTTTTTTACGTGTTTTCTCATGTTGATTTACTTTTTTGGCAGTCGGGATTATGTGGACAAGAGAGAAGAAGTCAAACAAGCTCGAGAAGAAAGGTAAATTACAGAATTACTAATATAATATAATATAATATAATATAATATAATATAATATAATATAATAATTAAAAGTTTGGGGGCAACAAGTTTTTTTATGTTTAATTTTAATACAGTTAAACAGTAATATTGAAAAATATTATTACAACTCAAAAAAGATATATATTTTAGCATTTTTTTAAATGTAATTTATTATTTCGTCGGCCATTACTACTGTCTGATTATTACAAAATTTGGTGCTTCTTCAATAAACATTTTATTATTACTTATTATTATCACAAATTAAAACGTCCTGCTTTTTTTTCTCTGATGAATAGAAAAACAGCATTTTATGATAATATAATATTATATTATATAACGGCCATTGTTCAAATATTTTTTAATAGTGTACAACAAACTGTAGTGTACATTTGGCTATTGTTCATGGCTGCTTATTGGTCCTATCATGTCTCTCATCTTGTGACTCAAACTTTTACAGTAGCTACTAAATTGGAGGACTTTGGTATTACTTTGTAATTTTAGTAAATTAGTATTGTAATGTTGTTGCAATGTTTGTATTTCATAAAAAAAAATCCTTAAGTTTCTAACATTGTAATGATGGACAGAATTTTTTTCTATTTTCTTTATAATTACTTATATCAGACAATTATTTCTCATACAGTATCACAGAAGATTTCTATCATATTGGATAAATTACTGCGGCCCAATGCAATTATGTCATAAACGCTTGTGCCGTGTTTAATATAAATTATCATTACAATGGTAGTAATACACCTTGAAAACATTTATTGTACAGAGCAACAGATGGGAAGCGTGTCGGCACGTGCTGCAGGTGAAATATGGGCATCAGGGCCCCTTTATGCCTGCTTTAGATTAAGAACTTTAAAGACGGCAGGACAAGGTGTGTAATTGACTTTAGACATGGGCTTTTTCCATTTACAGTAAATGTTAAAAACATGCATTCTGGCAAATGGAAATGTCTTTGCATTTATTCAAGATCTTATCAAAAGTCACGGTCTTCCAAACTATTTTTTTTTCCTTCAATTTAATGTGAACCTTACAGTATAGTAGAATGATGTTATGGAATTAAAGGATAATCCAACTTCACTGGATGAAAATAAATTGTTTTTAGCAAATGTTGTATATTAGAACTGGCACATTTTTGGGGGTTGGTAAGACAGGAGGAGAGCAGACAGTATCTGTTTTGACACCTGTTTAGGGAGAACTATAAGTAACATAGTGGGAGGATTTGGAAGTGAAGTTTATATACAAAATTGGAATCCATATTCTCTTGCATGCTGATTGCACTTAAATTGTCTCTGTTTAATTGATCAAATATGAATCATTAAATTATTAAAATCATTACAATATCTGGTTTAAAACACACATGCCATACAAATGTAATCTTGTGAGTATGCATATCTTAAAAGTGTTTTTAGGAATTAATTATTAATTCATAAATATAATTAATAAAAGCGATAGTTATAGGGAAGTGACAACACATGACATTTTGCAACTTTTATTTCTTTATTCATTCATTTATCTTTTGGTTAGACCATAATATTGCAAAAATTAATAATTAAAGCTGTTTTGTTAAAATTATATTATTTTTGGCATCATTTTTTTTTTCCCTCAAGGATTTTCCTAATGATATCAGCACAGTATCAAAGTGAATTTTAATTCAGAAATCAAAAACATACTCATAATTGAACAGGTTTATTTAGGTAATTTAAAGGATATGTAACATTTTTACATTACGTTTTCTTTTTGAAGTCAGACATGAAAATGAGCATTGCGTAATTGCCCTGATACTTAATGTTTTTTAGTGACTTTCATCTTTTTATGTGATGTGTGCAGATATAAGCAATTGGAGCGGCTGGCAGCAGAGGAAAATGAAAGGGAACGGTCAAGAACGACACGGGGGCGAACAGAAATCACCCTCAGCCTGAGTTCCCGATCCTCCAGTAGCTCTTTGTCTCGTTCTGCCACCCCTTTGACTGTAGAAGCTCAAGAGGATAAACGTTCTGTTCCACAACCAGCACGAGGTGAGATTACTCTGTCTACAGTAATACGGTCTGGCATTTCTGGAAAAATCTCTGGTCCTAATCTTTTCTCCAAAGTGTGGACTCAAGCTGTTACCACACAAATGTTTTGTAAAGAAAACAATGTAAAGCCGCTAGGGCAGTCAGCCATTAGGAAAAAACTACATTTATTTGAGGTTTATTGACCTCAAATATTAACCAAAATTTCAGAAATTGGGTCAGTGGTCAGTCAGCCTTTCATATACAGCCACATCTGAATCTGAGGGGCTGGAGTTGGTATGAACGGGCTGAACGACTGGAGCCTGGTCAATCACTCAGTCTCGCTGTGGAGTTTCCTACTAGCTTAAGACACACATATTCACATGAGAATAGCACAGCTGGGTACCCAATGTTTCAATCTTCTAAACTTAATTGTAATTTTAGCCGCCTTTTAATCTTAGTTCTTGCTTTTGCAAGAAAATCCCCATTCTCAATGGCAGCTCTTAGGAAATGATTAAGTATACAATTTGAACTGTGCAAAGGGGATTATATTTCTTTTCATGTTTTTAAAGTTTTAAAGTAATAGTTTTATTTTTAAAATTAAATTAAAATTCTGACATTATTTGCTCGCTCTCATGTCATTCCAAACCCATGAGACTTTATATTTTCTGTGGAATGCAGAAGAAGATATTTTAAAGAATGCTTCAGATGTTCTACAAAACAGCATTCAACCCCATGGACTTTGTGTGGACAATAAGCTTTCTGTAAATCCTACAGTCATACAGGTTTGCAATGGCATAAGGAGCAGTAAAAGATGACAGAATTTCAGTTTTTGGTAAACTATACCTTCAAAAAATCTCCAAAAAAAAAGGACAATCAACTTGGAAAAATTTAATTTAATACAATACATGAAATATGACTGCAAGTTAAAATGTTTTTATTACAGTTAGGACATTTTTTTTTTAATTATGTATTTTCCATGAATATTTGAGGCAGTGTAACTGAGTTAGCGTTTAAAATGATTGGTTTGTAACCAGTAGGTTAAAGGTTTAAACCATACAGGATGTGAGCTTTGAGCAAGAGACTTAACCCTAGACTGATCTGTGAACAACAACAAAAAACAGTGTGGTGGTGTGACAGAATATTTTCTAGAATAGCAGGGTCATATTTGATTATAGTACAGAATCAGAGAGAAAAAAGCACATCCATCAGCCGTGACATAATAATTGAATGGAATGGCTTGAGGTTGTCCATTCAGTGAGGCACTAGTTATATCACATTCATGTGGTTTCTGAAGGCTAGAGCTTTGGTCACACACTGGTCAGTGAATGAAAGCATGACCAGCCGTGTGTAAAAGGATAGCAGTGGGGATCTGACTGTGGTTTCAGAGGTCTGAGCTCCTCCCAGAGTATAAATTGGAAATACAGGACAGATTAACTAGGAAAAAATAAGAAAAAATACTTATTATAAAGAGAAAAGGTTTGTGTGTGTGTGTGAGATTTCAGCAGTATATCAACATTATATTTTCATAATTAAAGTGTAATATATTGTATACTATATCCATAACATTTTTACATAATAACATTTACAGTTAACAGCCCTCAGTCATTCAGCTTTCATATTTTTCCTGTGTAAAATGTTTGATAGTATGGTCAATGTGGAATTTTGTTTTGTTTTTACCCATTCACCTGCAGGATCACATTTCCTGTATTTATTTGCTTTTCTGAATGTGGAGGAGTATATGTGGTAATGTTATGGGGGTTACCGTAACACAGACACAGGGAGAGGGGAATGTGGATGTGCAGAGTGCACTTGAGGGCTGATGGGTGCATGCATTGTATGCATGCAAAGTTTGTGCACTCTTCCTTAAGCAGATTTTTGGTCTTTAAAGTAATATTAATTTAGTTGGAAAGCAAATTTTTTTACTGAATCACTAACTCAACCAATGTGTTCAAAAACAAACAATTAAACACACACACACACACAAAGATGGCGCAGTCCAATAGGTCAAACTCAATCTGACATAATGACGTCATTATCAGATGGCACAGCTGATTGGTTGTTTTTGTATCCGCAGCCAAAAGCTTGCTGTTTAACATTGAAATACTTGGCTAGTTCTTGCTGTAGCAGTTACAGTGCGCTTCAGAAACCCTCTACAGTACCTTCCCCAGCTCCACCTGCATAGATCTGCTATGGGGTGATTTGTGTATGCTATATGGGGGTTATTTTGTATATGTTATATGTACAGTAGCAGTATTTCTTACATGCTCACAGCAGCATTTTGTGGATATGTTGCCAGTAGCAAGTCTCAATTCTTGCTCTGCCGCAGCAGCAACAGCATAACAGATCTATCCAAGACCAAACACATTAACATTGTTATTTAAATTACCATTCTGATCCCTCTGTCATTACAGAAATATATTGATGCTCTCTACACCAAGAATCTCTCTCCCTATAAATGCGCTTTACGTGTCTAGCAAGTATCTTCACATAGCTAAAACCTACTGCCAATTTAAAAAATGCAGATTAGCTTCCTTTATATCCCTCTCAAACGTCCTGTTTCTATAGGAATTATGTCAACACAGGCCAGAGAACATTTTGTTGTGGTCTTTATATCAGGACATGGTTTAGTATAACTTGTAAGGCCTTTAGCATTGTCACTGGATGGAAGTTTCTTCATCACAAGTTTATTTTAAAATGGCCTTGTTTCATTAGTAGTTCCATGGAAGTTGGGCTTCTTATCTGGAATGTGTACCAAGCCAATCTTTCCTCCCCCCTCAGGAACTGAGTCTGAAACAAGCCATCCTGTGCAGGCAGCAGTTGCGTGGCCTTCCTCAGAGCCTCCCTCTGCCTCAGCATCTGCGCTGCTCTCGCCTTCCAAACCAGAGGAACAGAGACCTGTGGAACCATCAGACATTACGCTCTCTCTGTCTCCAACAAACTCTGAGCCAGAGAGACCTGAGACAGTGGAGAAAGCAAAGGAAGCTGAAGCCAAAGAGTGTGAAGAACTGGTAGTGAGGGGAATGAAAGATGAAAAGAAAGAAGAGGCAGAAGGAAACTTTGAGGAAGAGACTAATCAAATGGGTACAGAAGAGTGTGTGAGAGAGCAGATGTCAGAGAGGGATGTAGAGGAGAGTGCCGTCCTGAGTGAGAAAGAGAGGCAGAATGAGGAACTGAATGAGAAAGATAACTGCTCTGCCTCCAGCATCTCCTCAGCCAGCAGCACTCTGGAGAGAGAAGAACGAGAAGCGAAGCATGTCAGTGACAGTGACTCAGGTGAGAACAACACATACACAACACATACACAAATTCTGTGAGTGAGTGCAACACAGAGGGTCTAACATTCACCAGGGGGTTTATAGTAAACATTTCTTTCTGCCAAGTATTTCTCATCCAGCATGAAACTTTATTTTATTTTATATTTTATTTTATTTCTGGTCCTCCAAAAACATTCTAATTACTTTTTCTACTAACCCTAAACTAACAATACACTATAATCATGTATTATATAACATGTAGTTGCATATTAATGAGACTTATATGTATATGTTATATGTTGATATGTAGTTGCAAAGTTACTTTTAGTTTGTCAGAATGTCTAAAGTGGACTTTCAAAATAAAATGTAAGAATTTTCCTTGCACAAGGTGCAGACCAATAGTGACTGTCCTCGCATTTTTGATTTCGTGCCTTGATATTTTGCGAGGATTATTTCACATATGTGGAAATGGAGTTCTGGGAGAAAATCATCCTAGATAAACCTATGATGGTCAAAATGTTGTAAAAGTTAGAAGAGTCACATGTTTTATGTTACAGTTAGTAAATTTAACAGCCAGCTGGTGTTTTTATTCACATTGGTTTGCCAAACATCAAATTATATATCTGTTTTTAAAATAATAATAATGCAAACAGTTTCATGGTCAGAAAGAAATATTTATGGCTACTTCTGTTACCAGTTTAAGGTTATTTTCCCAGTTTACCCATCATTGGCAGATGAAATGATACAAAATATAGTTCCCTAGATTACTCGTCATGTGCAGGTGTTACAATAAGTTTTGGAAAGTGGCTGCACATTTTTATTGTAAGACAAATTTTTTTTAGCAGTGAAAATCCATTTCAGTTTCAGCATTTCTGTTTTTCCTTTATCAGTGCCAGGTTACAACATGCAAATAGATAGACTCTGATAGAAATTGTACAAATTGTTGAAACTTGTTCTGAATTTGTACTCTTAGGCCGGTGGGCAGAGTGTATGAATACAGCGGATGTGAACGATCCATGCAACAAAGTTCTTAACAGCAAACACTTCATGTTGGACATGCTTTATGCTCAAAACAAGAAGGCAGAGGAAGATGAGAAAGAAAAGGAGAATGAGAAAGAGTGTCCAGGTCAGGATTCCTCTGTTACCAGCCTTGCTTGTCGCATCTCCACCCTGGAAGCACGACGGCAAGCTTGTGATGACAACATGAAGAAACTGGAAGTGGAGCATCTGGATAACCAGGGAAGCGTAAGGGCTGTGGCTGAGAAATTTGGAGATTTGGTGAAAGGACTGGTATCGCCTCATGAGTTGGAGCATTCTGGGAAGGAAAAGCAGCAAGCACAGGGAAAACCTCTGCCGGCTCCTTCACCAACACCCCCTAAAAAGGAGTCAGACCACATATGGGACCAACTGATGGCCACACCACGGGAACTACGTATTAAAGAGCTGGACTTTACGGACTTAGGAGAGGAGGATGATGTAGACATTTTGGATGTTGGCAATGTGATCGGGTCAAGTGACCACACACCACCTCCTCCCCCGCCTCCCTGCTTGCCCGGTCTTCCACCCCCACCACCTTTATTTGGATGCCCCCCACCTCCCCCTATCCCTGGCATGATGATGCCCCCTCCACCACCTTTTTCAGTACCTCCCCCACATCTCGGATCTCCTCAGCTTAGTCGAGGAGAGTCTCCTCTCTTCCAGAAGAAGAAGAAGACCATCCGGCTGTTTTGGAATGAGGTCAGACCTATAGACTGGCAGTACAGCGACCACAAGAGATGCAGGGAGTCACTGTGGTCTAAACTTGATCCAGTAAAACTGGACACAGCCAAGTTGGAAAACCTCTTTGAGACAAAATCCAAGGAGCTCCCAGTTACAAAGGTACTGTTAAATGACCTCTTTTCAGTATCTCTTCCAAACGTTTGTAATCAAGTCTGCTTTTTTGTTGTAATTATACTCAAGATTTTTTGTTTACTTAATATTACACAAATTATTTCCTCATCAGTGTCATTATAGTTAGTGGTAGATCCAGATTTATCCATAAGTGTAGAGCAGGGTAGGGTTGCACTAGCCATTTGGATGGTCTTAGTTAAAATGGGATGTAAAGGTAACACTATGCCATGGTGTCCAATCCTGCTCCTGGAGGGCTACTATCCAGCAGAGTTTAGCTCCTAACCCTAATTACACAAACCTGAACCAACTAATCGCGGTCTTACTAGGCATACTAGAAACTTACAGGCAGGTGTGTTGAGGCAAGTTGGAGCTAAACTCTGCAGGACAGTGACTTTCCAGGACTGAGTTTGGATAGCCCTGAATTTTCTTTCTCTAAAAAAGTAAACAAGTTTAAATTTCAATATTAGTGGTTTCCGTCCCATGTTTTATAAAAATATTTGGCTGCCGATTTGGATTTTGAACCTCTTTGGGATGGCACCACAAGGCGTTGTTCACTTGCAGAATGCAAGCTTCTCGGGCGCATAAGTTTGAACTAGTGAGTTTAGGTATATTGGTGCCGTGCCAGTGGTCTTCTTGTAGGCAAGCATCAGTACCTTGAATTTGATGCGAGCGGCTACTGGTAGCCAGTGTAACCTGATGAGGAGAGGAATAACGTTTTTTTGGGCTCATTGAAGACAACCCTTACTGCTGCATTCTGGATCAGTTGCAGAGGCTTGATAGTACATGCAGGAAGGCCCGCCGGGAGGGCATTACAATAGTCCAGTCTAGAGAGAACAAGAGCTTGGACAATAAGTTGGGTGGCTTGCTCTGACAGGAAGGGTCTAATCTTCCTATTGTTGCAAGGCAAATCTGTAGGACAGGGTCATTGTAGCAATATGGTCTGTGAAGCATAACTGAAGATCGATCACAACTCCTAGGTTTCTGGCAGTCCTGGAACGAATTATGGTTGATGAACCCAGCTGTATGGTTGGAATGAGAAGTACAGTTGAGTGTCATCAGCATAGCAATGATAGGAAAAGCCATGCTTCTGAATGACAGATCCTAATGAAGTCATGTAAATGGAGAAGAGAGGTGGTCCAAGCACTGAGCCTTGAGGAACCCCAGTAGCTAGAAGTTGTGACTTAGAAACCTCACCCCTCCAAGACACCCTGAAAGATCTATCTGAGAGGTACAGTAGGACTTGAACCACATGAGTGCGGTTCCAGAGTTGCCCATCTTTCTGAGGGTGGACAGTAGAATCTGGTGATTAACTGTGTAAAAAACAGCAGACATATCCAGCAAGACGATTACTGAGGATTTGGAAGCTACTCTTGCCAGTCGCAGGGCTTCAGTAACCGAGAGCAGGGCAGTCTCAGTTGAGTTGCCGCTTTTGAAGCCAGATTGGTTGCTGTCCAGGAGGTTGTTCTGTACAAGAAACATAGAGAGTTGGTTGAACACAACTAAAAATGTTGTTAATATTCACTAAAATGGAAGAAACTTACACTAATTCATCTCAAACTTACACTTTGGTTTTACCTGGCTTGTATCAGCAACACAAGCTATAGCTGCTAGGAAGCTACTTTTATCTTTTCTGGGCCTTTCTTCTGTAACACATGGTATAAATTCTGACACCTTCCATTGCCCATTTGCAGCCTGCACAGCTCTTTCTTATGACATGATTGCACGCGTTTAAAAAAGAGCTGCAGAATGTAGGTCAAAATGATAATAGGTTGGTTAATTGGCTATGATGGATTCCTTGTATTACCTAAAAGCTTCATCAAATGTGCTTTCTGGGATCCATAAATCCGGCTGCCACTCAAAACAAAGTCAGTTCACAAGTCATAGCTTGGCTTAAACATTCTTAACCTAATCAGTACAGCCTGTTACAAAATGTGTTTGCATGTGTGCTATATACTGAAACATGAACTACACTGTCATTCAAGTTATTGTAAAACAAAGTTAATTGTATTCTTTCATGTACATTCCTTTTTATGTACAGAGATAAATTCCTGGCCTGACAAAATGAACACTGATCTTCACCATCACAGGTTTTAAGTGTTGGAGATGAATTGATGTTCTTAAATGAAGATCTATCACATTATTTGACTTGTTTGCTCTAAGATGGTGTCTCAGAAATGTGGCCTGCATGGGGTTTCCTCTCCTCACTGCTCTGAGCAACCTTTTCCAGCTGTTTTTCATTTTCAACCCATCCTCCCTCCCTTTTTCCTCTGAGCTCCTCCACTCCCCCTCTTTGGCAACAGATGGAGTACCATCATGGCTCTGCTCCTCACAAAAATATTCTCCATCAAAGTCCCAAAATAGCCCTCAGGTGCTTGCGTGCCTTTTTGGCAAAAAAACATTAAATATATCCTGGTTTTGTGTTCATATCTCAGGAAGCCATTTTTTGGGTAATTATCCACATTAAAGAAATGCCTTTCCTGTTCAGCTCAGTGGCCAGCGTGAGAGTAAGAACAGACGTATACGTATTTAATTTTAGGTGTGGGAGAAAAGATGTGTATCGTGGTAGGCTAAGCATGCTTGTTTTGGGAACTACAAACTTTTATTTTATTATTATTAAAGTTATAAAAATTTTGCGTAAACTGTGATATGATTGTTAAAGGAGTTATTTGATCAGATTAATGCATCCTTTTCAAAAACGTCAAAAGCTAATTTTCAATAGGAGCCACCTACATATTTGAAGTTTACACAACTACAGTCTTTCCTAAAAACTCTTAGAAATTCATTCTGTGAAACAAACAAATGTAGCATTTGTAAAATGATAGTGGGTTTGGTGTAAGTGGAGTGATTCAAACCCGTAAAATAAATCTCATAAAATATCTCATGGCTGGCAAGACTTCTCAGCAAATCAGATCCAAGAACCATAAGTAACTGTTTTATCTAAACACTTTTTCAACTTAGGCAACATGTGTAATGATATTATTTATTTGTGTCATAAAGATAACATTACTTAGCTTATGTGTAAAATGTTAGACATGATATTAGGACTTCAAAAAAAAAAAAAAAAGTTTTTATATGGCACATTTTTAGCACAAAATATTGTCCTTCAAAACATATGAATTGAGATCTAGTATAAAAATCATTAAAATCTTAAGATTTTCCTGTGATGCATGTGTGTGAAACATTTGACATTGTTAGAATAGAAATTCACTGGGCAAAGTTTTTTTTTTTTTTTTTTTTTTTTTTTTTGCAAATGCATTTTGTCTGAATACAGTTCTATTTTGTCTCGTGAAGTCTTAACCACTCAAAGTACAGTCACTATGAATAACTCTGATGATCTGTTTATATACCTGATTTCAGAAAACGGCAGCAGATGGGAAGCGTCAGGAGATCATCGTTCTGGATTCCAAAAGAAGTAACGCCATCAACATTGGCCTGACGGTCCTGCCGCCTCCTCGTACCATCAAAACAGCCATCCTCAACTTTGATGAGTACGCCTTGAGCAAAGAGGGCATAGAGGTAATGCTGCACCGGTTTAAAATCACATTCTGTTTCGCAAATTATGCCAAATCAACCGCAATTAATGTAGCAAATTCGACATAATGAAATTATTAAGAAAAGCTACAGTAAAACTAAATACATACATTTTAGTTATAAAGCTAGTACAATGCATGGTTACACTTTAATCCTCAGAATGCCAGACAGGTTACCATGCAGAAAACACATCTGTACTTAATACCAACCTTGTTTTAAGTCCACGTGAGTCACATATTCCTTGAACCCCTCTACGGTTCACTTTCGCTCTCTTTCTTTCTCTTTCTCTTTCTTTTTCTCGTTACATCAATCATTCAGGCATTTATGATCATCCCCACACTGCTACATGAAAGCATATTTTTAGCAAAATACATGGGTTTTCTACAACTGTGTTCAACAAGACAGAGACATTCAGACTGAAGTCGAGTTGGCAAACCAAAAGCCTTGAGTCAAAGCTCGTGTCCAAAATAACTCGACCTCTTTGCCCTGAGTGCATGTACATTTACTTTGGATTTCTGCAAAACCAATAGATTTTACCCTTAAAGCTAATGTTTAGCAAGTTGGTTTGGCCGGCGACTCTAAATATTATGTGGATTTCCTGCAAAAACTGAAACAGTTTTGGCAGCAGCCATATAATTCATCTCAAAGATTAAAGGTTAGAAAAATGCTTCATTTATGCTGTTAGAGCCCATGATACAGATCTGAGGTAAATGTCTCAATATCAACATGTGAATAATGGAGCTCCCATTTTCTCATAAAATCTGTAATTTTTTATCTTTCGTCATGGGAAAAATGGATTACAGTGTTACTCTCCACCCTTTATGTCTCTACAGAGAGCGTTATATTCTCACAGACAACCGCAATTTATTTTTCTCAAGATTTTATCAGAAATTTTGTTCTGGTCAGGAGAAATTACATTTTTATTCAATTATTCAATTGTGCAATAGCGGGATATGCCCTTAGCAGATGAAATAGCAATGAAATAGTCATCATTTCCCACATTTTTGTGTCTTTCCAGGTGTTGTTATTATTATTAGCGCTCACATGATTGATGGAGCGAAGGCCTTTAGGGGTGAATCCTCATATACAATGGTTTCTGACAGTAATACTAATACTCCCTGCTGGGTTTCATGTTCTTTCGTAGAAAATCCTGACAATGATTCCTTCGGAGGAGGAGACGCAGAAGATTCAGGAGGCCCAGCTGGCGAACCCCGATACTCCGCTGGGCAGCGCAGAGCAGTTCCTCCTCATTCTGTCCTCCATCAGTGAGCTGTCCGCCCGCTTGCAGCTTTGGGCCTTTAAGATGGACTATGACGCTTTAGAGAAGGTCGGCCTCATGTTCTGTTACCACACTTAAATTAAATGACGTAATAGTGGTTTCAAGTCAATTGTTTTTGACCTATCCTTTACTATATTGTCAGCACTAGTAGGCTGTGGCCCAAAATTGTGGTGGCGGGTCTGTTCTGATGGATAGCAGAAAGAAATCAATGTTAAATGTAATTAATAAAATGCAATTAACTAATATAACCATGTATAATTTGGATCAGACATACTGTATATGTCCTTTTCTTCAAAAACCATGAAACATGAGTTTATTTACCTTTTCTTAAAAAAAGAACAAAACTGCATTAATACACATAAAGGTTTGGGGCAGGCATACTTGTTTTTTTAAAAGAAGTGTCTCATACTGAGCAATGCTGCATTTGTTTGATTAAAGATACAGTGAAAACTAATAATGTGAAATATTACATTTTAAAATGTAATTTATTTCTGCTTCTGTCCAAGCTGAATTTTCAGCCGCCATTTCTCCAGTGTTCATTGTTACATTATCCTTTAGAAATGATTCTAATATGCTGATTTGGTGCTCAGGAAACATTTCTTATTATTTTCAAGGTTTAAAACATTTGTGCTGCTTAATTTCCTGGAGACCATCATACTTTTCCCAGGATTTTTGTTGATATTATAAATATGCTATTATAATGTGATGTCTTTGCTGTCACTCTTGCTCAATTTGATGTGTCCTTGTAGAATAAACATATTAAAAAGTATTCCTTTCGAAGTAATTCTGTATTTATTACATATCAGTTTATTAGCATTAATATATAACACATTCCGATGTTTTGTTGTTGTTAGAACAATGTTTGGGCTTTTTGAGTAATTTATTTATTATAAGATGAACCATTTCTTTATTGTTGCATCAGCAGATCTTGAAGCAAAACCACCGGCCTGCAATTTTTTTTCCCAGAGGCACTTTATTTCAAACCCATTATTTTTCTCTTTCTCAGGAAGTAGCAGAGCCACTACAGGACCTGAAGGAGGGCATGGACCAATTAGAAAAGAATAAGACGCTGCGCTGCATCCTTTCAACTCTGCTAGCTATTGGCAACTTTCTCAATGGGACCAATGTAAGTGACAGGGAATACTACAGCTCTTCTTTCAACCCCTTATCTCTCCATCTCAATCTGTCTTTCTTTATGTCTGTCCGCTGTATTCGCTTAGATCTTAATAATGTTAAAAAGGCTGATGGAGATAAATCTGATAAGGTGGTGAGTTTGGCATGAAATTTCTTTTGTTACCGTAAACCATTGAGAGTGGGCAGCAGAACAAAGCCAGTGAGAGTCATGTCCCATCCGTGGGGATTTCTCCTTTCCCAGCTCTGTCGTGCCTCGCAGACTTGCAGACAGGATTGAGATTCTGTTAATCATATGTTAATGAAGCATTGGTCAGAATCACCATGGGAGCTGCACATAGACTGTGCGCACGTTCAAAGCACTTTTATCTTAATGCAACTGATGCTAATCAACAAAACTACATCAGAATAATGTCAAAATGAGGCCTTTTTTTAGGAAATGATTTGATGATGGACCAGATCCAGAGTGACTAATGCTCTCAAGGTGCATGTGATTTTCCACATCAGAGCTGCGTATTTACACATTAAAATTTATCTGATATAAAAATTCCATTCTATTCCAGCACACATTACACTTTTTGTTTTTTTGCCCCTTTTTATCCCCAGAGACCAACTGTGGCAAATTTACTGCACATATTTAAAGCAATTAAGTGATACCTGTTTTTCAGTAAATATGAAATGTATAGTAGCATAGCTATCACTCTGAAGTGTATAAACAGAAAAATGTATAAAATTCCAGAAGTCACAATGTGCAAAGCAATATTTTGCATCTATATGTAATTATTATAAAACATTATAATTATCACACGCAAAATAAATACATAAAAAGCACATAGTAAAAGGCAAAATACTATTCATTTCATTTTCAAAAAAACATTCTAAAATACATTTATTATTTATTTATTATAGCATGATTAATGTGCTAATTTGGTGTGAATTGGTTAAAAAATTTACACATGTAGCCTATTATAATGCAGTTATATAAATTCAAATATGAATTTTTCAAAAAAGTTAATATTGTGTTAAATACTGTCTGTTATAATCAACAAAATAGTTTTGTTAAAAAGCAGTGTTTTGTAACTGAATGGATCCATGGTTTAATGATTTTTAAATGATCTAAATTACAAATGATCTTTTAAAGGGTAGTTTCTCAGCCAAAAAAGTATGTGCAATTAGATTTAAGGTGCAATGTTTAATATTTACAACAATCTATTAACAGAAATGCAATATAATATACATAACTATGTTTTCAGAGTTGTGTAAAGACCTTACTCAATGAGCCGTTATGTTTTTATTACCTTAGATTGAGCTATTTTTCTCTACATACACCGCGGGTCCCCTTACACGGAAGTCTCCATCATGTTTCTACAGTAGCCCTAAACTGACAAACTGCTCTACAGAGCGCATTTCGTCACTATGTTGATCTTGCGATTAAATCACTGACAAAATGATGAACAAGTACATTAACATTAGCAATAACATCGATTAAGCTGTAATAACTCACCGCTAGATGCCGCTAAAATCTACACACTGCACCTTTAATTAATAGGCACATCAAGTAATTATTTAGAAAAAAAAAAATTAGAATTGCTTAAAAAATGTATACATATATGTCTTCCTAAAAACAAACAAGCAATATGTCATCATTATAAGTGATAATGTGTGTCTTTATTTATGGTCTTTTTATTGATGTGATTGTTTCCAGGCTAAAGGCTTTGAGCTGAGTTACCTAGAGAAAGTTCCTGAGGTGAAGGACACCGTTCACAAACAGTCTCTACTGCATCACGTCTGCTCCATCGTCGTGGAGAAGTTTCCAGAGAGTTCAGACCTCTACTCTGAGATTGGAGCCATCACTCGCTCTGCTAAGGTTAGCTTAAGTACCACAGCACCATCACCTTTGATTTTATTGGACTTTTGACGTTTAAAAAAAAAAATTGTAGATTTGGGCCTTTCATTATATTTAATATGGTATAGAAAATAAAATTGTTCTTCATTGAAAGAAACACCTGACCTTTTGTAGTCATATGTTCAGCTCACAGATGCGCTTATTCGATCAGTGACCTAGAAATAGTGCAGAATCTTATTTGATCTTTATTACATTTCTTTGTTTTAAATCAGAACTTTCAGCTTATTTCCAGATTTAAATTCAATATTAAATCCCATATTTGCAGTATCATCTCAGACGTTTGGACCCCAGTGTAGAAACAATGGCAGTGTGCCGTGTACAAAAGAAGAAATCAAGGCTTCACAATTCCATGTGTTGTTACCAAAAGCATTGCTTTTGAAGTGAACGGACCAATCATGAGATGCCTTTGTTGATCACCTCTTCTTCAGGTTGACTTCGACCAGCTGCAGGATAACCTATGTCAGATGGAGCGCCGCTGCAAAGCATCCTGGGACCACCTGAAGGTCATCGCCAAACACGAAATAAAACCAGCCCTTAAGCAGCGCATGTCAGACTTCCTTAAAGACTGTGCTGAGAGAATTATCATCCTTAAAATTGTGCATCGCCGCATCATAAACAGGTGTGACCTTTAAAGCTATCTGCACAAATCTGATTTGTTTTTCATGCACAGTCTATGAGAATCTTTTTTAATCAGCTTTTTATTCGATTTCAAACCACCTATGAATGTGGCTTGCAAAAATGTGGATTGGATTTGGTGTTTTTTGTTGTTCAGATGATCTGTATGCCAAAACATCAGTGTTTTTCTCTCTGTGCTGTGGTGTTGTCGAGATGCCTGAAGGTCAGGGAAATTGAAAGTCTGTGTGTTTGATCTACAGGTTTCACTCATTCCTGCTGTTCCTGGGCCACCCACCTTATGCGATACGAGAGGTGAGCATCCACCGCTTCAGTAAGATTCTGAGTGAATTTGCACTTGAGTACCGCACCACCCGAGAGCGAGTGCTGCAGCAGAAACAGAAACGAGCCAATCACCGCGAGAGGAACAAGACCCGGGGCAAAATGATCACAGAGGTGAGTGTGAACATTTGCAGCACAAGATTTCCATACAAGGATCCGTTTATACAGATAGCTCCTCCCAAAATATGTAATTCTGTCATAATTTACTCACCCTCGTGTTGTTCCAAACCTGTATGAATTTAATTCTTCTTAAACACAAAAGAAGATATTCTGAAGAAAACCAAACAGATGGTAGCCATTGACTTCCATATTTATTGGAAGTATACTTCAGATATTTCTGCTAATAACACCATCGATACAACAGATGACAGTGGATTATTATAAAAAATAGAATATAGAATAGAATAACTATGCCTTTATTCTCATTTTAACTAATATCTTGTACTTTGGGGTCTTAAATGTTTAACTATTTGGTTTGAAAACTCTTCTATTTTCTTAACATTTTTGTCCTATAATTATTGTACAGAAAAAGCCCTCAGTTCTCAGCTTGTTTTTCCTCTAGTTTCCTGAGTGAACAAGCTGCTTAGTTTCTGTGCTTCATCTTTGCACCACAAGAGGGAGACATTATTCTTTCAGTTGTTTCCAGTGTCTCGTTCACGCTTGAGACCAGTGAGGTCTGATTCTTATCCTGTGTATGATCAGTTTCTCTTAGTCTGCCACAGGGTGCTCAGAATGGGCACAAAACGCTCAGGACTTGTATGACAATAATTGAACACTGTAAACCAAGCAGTCTATTGTCATGGGTTTTTGCAGCTCTGGACTTGCCCTGGCTATTTGTTACTCCAGGAGGCCAATTTAATGCCTCTCATGGGGGATGTCATGGCCAGGATAGCCCTTCATGGCATGTTATGCTTGGCGGGGGTCTTCCTCAGTCTAAGAGGGGTGTCTAATTCAATCTCTGTGTGAAAATCCAAACCTTTGGATGTCCCTGTAGGAGTGCTAAATGCATGCTCTGGCTCTGTAGAGGCAGAACTGAGGTAAAGGACGAAGTTCAGTTCCACATGTTGCTGGAAAACAATGAGCCCAAGTGGATTATGTAGAAACGAGATGTGTGTTTACACATTTCTGAAACCTCGTTCTGAGAACACCTTGTAACTGTGTGCTCATGTTAAAGGTTTTTTTGTTGTTGTTGTTTTTTAACACATGCAGTAATATGATGAATCTTACTACAGTGTGCACAAGTCATTTTAAAATAGAAGCAAAGGAGGGGGAAAGTAGTCATATTCTACATAAAGTAAACTAATATTTTTGCATTGTGACATTGTTTATTGGCAGTTAAGCAAACCCCCCCCCCCCCCACACACACACACTTCTCATTATTGTAATGCATTTTTGTAATTTAAATTTTTAAATTATAGTTTTTTTCAATCATTTTTTATATCATTTAAATATATAAATCAGCAAAAAAACATTTAGGTCACATTTTATCCCAAAATCTTTGCATAGTAATAATAATAATAATAATAATAATAATACATTGCATAAATATTGCCATGATGTATACATAATTTACCATTTAGTGTGTGCATATACAGTATATATGTTTTATTTTATGGTCATTCGAATGTACTTGTGAAGACAAAAATAACTTGATAGCTGCTTTTATTATTATTTAAATTTGGGGTAATATAATACCTGGACAGTTTTGGCCGATTGAAAAAACAACAACAACTAAAGAGTATGAAGTTCAGGATAGTACATTTTGGAATTTGTTTTCGAAACCTTGAAGTGTGAAACCAAATGCCAAAAACGTTTTTCAACCCAACATTTCCTGCTGTGACTTCTTTAATTTCTTCTCTGTAGAGTGATGAGGAAGAGGACGATGAGGTATGCGTGTATCGGTGTGCTTTTCTACCCTTGTGCATGGATGGGTTTCATGTTTTATTTTTTGTGACTTCACTGACCTGTATGCATTACCAGAAAATATGCAAGTTTTACTGTATCTAGAGGCCGTAAGTGATTCAGTGATCAATATCCATTCATTTCTTTGCATTTCATTGCGTTCCTCCATGTGGATTTGGACAGAAGATAAGAGCATGTTAAACTACTATAAATGCAATTAATAATTCTAAACTATAATTGATGTATCACTGATTATGTGACACTGACTTAAGTCTTGATGCACTAACAAATGACTAATGTGTGAATAATATACTAAGCCACTATGAATGAAATTGTTTTTGGGGTGATATGCATTTTTTTTATGTATGGTAAGATTACTTTTAAAAATATATTGAAAAAAATAAAAAATAAAACATATTTGTCTGAAGTGAAACTAATAGTAAGAAAATACAATTCAAATAAATACCTTGCCATGTGTACTGCGTTAGGCTAACCGAGACTTGTCGTTTGCACTTACATATTGTTGCTCTTTTTGATTACTTCTGTTGTCCTCTGTCACTTGGATAAATGCCTCTGCTAAATGACTAAATGTAAATAATATGGAAAACTATAAACTAATGTTTCGCACAATTAAACAAAGTAAGCATACAACTGCAACTACTCCTACTTAGTGTAATTTTTATTTATGATGAAATCATTTCTTTAATTTTTCTGTCCTCAGAGTGGGAAGTTTGCAGGATCTCCTCTGGAGGGTCAGGAGAGTCAGCTGCAGGGTTTGGGCTACACGGAGGACGTCGCTGAACATGAGCAGATGACTGCAGTACTGCGCACCAGCCTGCAGGGCGGCGACACTCCGTCCTCTGTACTCCCCGGCCTCCGCACACGGACTCGAGCCACTCGAGGTATATTCATTCATATGTTCAGGAATTCAGATGCTGATTTGCAGTAGCTGTAGTCGGCACAAAAATATTGAAACCAGTTCTCTCCTTCTCATGTCTCATTTCCAGGCCATACGGCACTTTTGTCTGCTGCAAATGAAGACACTTCTAATTGCACAAATGATACAGCGGATGAGATCATGGAACGCATTGTGAAATCAGCCACTCAGGGCCCCAGTCAGTGCACACAGCCCCGTGAGAGGAGACGCTCCAGAGCCAACCGCAAATCCTGTGAGTCTGCGGAACCACACATGACTGCCCTAATCCCTTCAAAGGGTATCTGATTTAAGAAATAAATAATGTATTTGAACAAAATACAGTAAAATGGAAATATTGCTATATATATATATATATATATATATATATATATATTTCATATTCTTCAGTGTCACATGATCCATCAGAAGTAATTCTATTATGCTGATTTGGTGCTTAAGAAACATTTCTTATTACCATCATTGTTGAAAACAGTCATCGTGTTTAATAAATAAATAAATAAATATATATATATATATAATTATTATTATTTTCAGGATTCTTTGATATATAGAAAATTCAAAACAACATAATTTATCTTTGTAACATTATAAATGTTGCCTTTTGGTCAATTTTAGACATCCTTGCTGAATAAAATAATTAGTAAAAAAAAAAAAATGATAGTCTATAATATATACTGTAGTAATTAATAGTTTTATGAATCTTTATAAATAATTACAGTTTTAGAGCTATTTGGATGTTTTAAATTAAAATGTAAACAATAAATGGACTTTAAACGAAAAACATATATATTTTATGTAATTACCCTTCTTGTTTTGAAAACAGATAATGATGATATGTTGATAGGATGATAATACTATAATAAAAAAAATAGTTTGAATATTTAAAATTCTCTCTCTCTTCTCTCTAGTATGTTTGTGTCATGCATTTTCTGAACAGTTCTTCATTCATATCCTTTTTAGGAAAACTTCGTTTTCAGTTTATACAACAAAAAGTTGTGAAAACTCAAAAATCTCCTACAAATGAAGTGAAGTTGATTTTTTTTGCGTATATACTGAGAATTTGTCCCTATACTAAAATTGGCCCTTCGTTTTCTCTACAGTAAGAAGAACACTGAAGAACGGTCTTACGCCAGAGGAGGCGCAGGCACTGGGATTGGCCAGCAGCTCTGAGATGCAAGTGTGAGACAGCGTCCGCTCAGGGTCTCGGCACACACACATCCAAACACAAATGTGCTGGAACAGGTCACTTTAGCTCGAGTTCGCTTTCCTCTGGAGCAGGTGCATGTTTCTGGGTTTGTGTTTTACAGCAGTTATTGCTGTGGACTATTTGTATTCTCACAGGTGAAAGGGACTATAATCACTAACCCAATATACTTCACTTATCCTGGGACGTGTAGTCAGACCGTACTCCATTTACTAGCTTATGCATTTTGTCCCAAGGTGGTCTAAGAGCATCACTGAAACCACTCAGGTGCATGTTCACTGTTCTTGCAGACTATTAATGATATTGCAAACATTCATTTTAATGCATTTTTGAAAGAGAACAAGCACAGTTGCAGTTCAACTTCCTATTGCACAACATTTATAGATGCTCGCTCAAACTCACACACACAGCCTGCAGAATGCTGATTGTCCAGTTCTCCAGTACAGAGACAAATGTCCGTCTCTTACCGCTGTGGCCTTCAGAATGATCCCAAAGAACTGTGTTTGAAGATGACTGGATGCCCTCTCACCATTTCTGTTTGTACTGGCTGTTTGTTTGAATTCAGATGGCATTGATAGTAGCACCTTCAGCATTCATATCTCATGTAAATCAGCAGAGATTATTCTCTGGGTCACTGCTGTGGTAAAACGTGTTTGTTTTGCCTGCTTTTAAAAAAAAGCAGGGCTTCTTATGTTACATGTCCAATTACTTTCAGATAGTTTGAGGTTGAGCAAGAGTTAAGGTTCTTTAATTTCTGCTGAAGTCTCCTTGTGTGATCGAAACCTGCTTAACAGATGATCAAATTACTTTGCAGACAGATGCAAAGTAACTAGAAAGTCATCTTTCTCTTTTCCCTCCAGCTGTGTTATTTCCTCATACGTTATCTCTATAGTAATGCATTCATTTCATAACTTGCAACATGGACAAGTAGGCAATCACCCATTTAAATGAAAAGACTTCTAGCCGTACTTGGTTAAAAAAAACAAAGATTGCATTATAAAAATGAGTGCCTTGGGTTTTTTTTTTTTTTTTTTTTTTTAGAATTTGATTATTTGGTCAGGAAAGGAAGGAAAAGGGAAAGATTTTAGGGCAGTTTAAAGGATTTATAGTTGACACAAAAACTTACAGTTCTGTTATTATATTATCATTCTGAACTAATCTGGATATTTGGGATATAAATTGAATATTTTGATCAAGTTGTGAGTTAAAAGTTAACATTTTAGTGATCGGTGAATAAAAACTTGTTCTGTTTGCCACAGAACATTATATTATGACTTAAAATAATAGCCCACAAGTCATATGGACTACATGTTTTGTTGCTTTTTTCGTAATAATAGTTAAAAGTCCATGGATGTAGGGAAAAGAGCTTCATAATAATTCTTCAAAATATCGAGCATTTCTACAGACCCATAACAGTCATATTGATTTGGACAGAGTAAATTACCGAATGTTACAAAGGAGTAGTAATTAAAGTCAATTCGATCTTTAAGTTTTTTTTTTTTTCTCACTGCAATAAATTTGATCAATCATCTTTATTTTTTTTATTTTTTTGAGGGGGCTGTGGGATTTAACAGATTTACTAGAGACACGTCCACTGTCAATAATAGTAATCGCCATTCAGCACCTTATGTGTAGCATGCAATTTCGAAAGGAATTGGAAAATTTAGTATTATAGAGACTTTTTTCACCTTTTTCCCCTCAGATTTTTACTCTGAGTATTATGTGGATAAGAGATTAGATACGTGAAAAGTAGAACGTTGATTTAGAGGCTAAACATGAGACATATGCTGTACAATTGTGTAAATGTCACTTCAACGTTTTTATTTTTTGTTGTGTTCATGTTTTGTTTGTGTTTTGTATAAAATAGTGTATTATAGGTCACAAGCAGTGTTATTCTGTGAAAATTCTAATTTAAGAGAAAATAAGCCATGCATGGATTCAAACAATAACGATTTCAGCAGGCAGTGTCTTTATTTTGTGGCTAAATGGATAGAGCCTGTGACGTCTCGATACCCTGTGAACGTAGATTTTGTTTCATGTGTTTACGCAGCACAGACTTGAAACATTGTCATGCACCTATCAGCCCTGCTCAAATGGCCTTTGATATTATTGCACTCGCATACAGAGTTTCACCCACTGCTTCAAGTGCCATAAAAAGTTGGTTTTGAAAAGAAGAAGACAAAAAAAGATTGAGAATGTGAAAATCTGACTTCTAAATTCCAAAAGGAAAAGCATTTACTGTACTTTGCAATAAAAAGCTTTTACAGCAACACCCAGAACTCTGAGTTGGACTCTTTCTTTCTTGGTAACGGTTATTGGTTTTTAGTTGAAAACATGATTCTGTTGAACTAAATTATTCTGGGAAAAATTAAAAGATACATGGCCCAAAAAGCGCCATTTTGGAAAATTTTCCTGTAGGCAATCAGCGTACACTATTCTGTGTCAGCCGCGCTCTAGGATGTGCTGTTTTCATTCAAATCAAAATACACATAGAAAGCATTGTGTCACAGCTGATACAGAAGAGTGTAAGATGCTTGCGGCCAGTGGATATTCTCCAAAAAGCGCTAGTGATGTGGAGGGACACAGAGGAGAAAATTGTTGAATAAAGTCGTTATTTTTGTTTTCTTCCCATACAAAAAGTATTCTCATCACTCAGATGGACTATTTCTGACGATGTCTTTCATACTTTTGTACTTTTTGGACCTTGACAGTGTAATGTACTTAGCAGTCAATGGAACAGTCACAAGCCTCCCCGTTTTCATCCAAAATATCTTAAATTGTGTTCTGAAGGTGAACAAAGCTTTTATGGGTTTGGAACGACATGGTGGTAAAGTGATTAATGAAAAACGTTTCATTTTGGGGTGGAGTATCCCTTAAAGTTCCTTGATATGAACTTGAAATACAGTCACAACTTAGAGAGGAGTCACATTTGTGAAGTATAAAGTAGCACTGTGAGATTGAGTTTCTTGTAATTGTAAATTTACAATTTACAAGAATTACAAGCAATAAAAAATGTAAAAGTTTGATAAAATGTCAGTGCAAGGAAAAACAGATTAACAAACGCGAGACGTAAAGTTTATATTACAAAAAAAGGTTATAGCTGGGAGGTATGATCATATCAGATAAGGCCCTGTTTACACCAGTGAATTTTAATTTAACAATGTAAAAATATCCTCATCTACACAAGTTTTCAGTTCATTTCAGAAATGATCTCCTTCCATATACAGGTGCATCTCAATAAATTAGAATGGAAAAAGTTCATTTATTTCAGTAATACAATGAAATACAAACTGTGAAACTTGTGTATTAAATACATTAAATGCACACGGACTGTACAACGAGCATGATTTTATTGTTTACATGGTCATCAAGGATATGCAGACTGAGCGAATTTTCAAAAGTCTCCGCTTTAGTCCGTTTACACTGAAACACAACCCCGGAATTTTCAAACTAAAGCAGAGCCTGCCGCGTTTGCAAAATACTATGTTTTCGAGGGTGGAAAATGGCAGAGTAGTGTAAACAACAGACGTAACCATAGCAAAAAATAGCAGTAGTCTAAACGTAGCCAAAATCGGATGTAAATGTGCAATTACGAGGGAGTATTTTAAGAGTTTTTTAGTCACATTGTGAGATTACAAGAAAAAAAAATCAATTGAAAAGAACAACACATGCATTTTACATAAACTCTCCAAGAACATAGATGTTAGACATATCACCACCTTTATTTAGGGTCATGTACAGCAGATGGTTCTTTTGTAGTGTCACAGAGCTCCTCTAAAATGAGCTGTGACAACATCGAAACTGATGGAATCTCATTACAATCATAATTGTATGACAATTTTAGTGCAACGACAGACATGTAACATGCCTAATGCAGTAAAGATGTTGGTTGTACAAGACCATACAAAAACAACCTTGTGTTTTTTGTTTGTTTGTTAGATATATCTATGGCAAAAGTGAGCTTGCATTTGTCCCCATAACTTTTTCAGCAAGGACAGAAAGATGCCATGGAAAGGCAAAAATAAAAATCTCAATGGTAGGTCAAAAAGAAAAGCGAATAAGGTCAGATCACAGAAAGAAAATAAAAGACAAAATCCAAAGTCTAGGATTCATGGTGAAATCCAGTGCAAACGATGTCTTTACTGCAAGTTGTATGCCAACTAGAAACTAAAGAAAGTGAAAAGCAAGAGAATATATATTGATTCTTAGCCTGTCTATGTCTACACAATAGCTACACAATGTCCCTGAACAATAGGGTCTGCACAGTACTAGAAGAAATTAATTGTAGAAATTTCAAGTCGGAAGGTTTTCCAAATACAAACAGCAAGTCCACACCAATGGACTTTCATACTGCTCAGATTTAGTTTCTCTATAAAGCTGAAGACAGCTGTACTTTTCCTTTTTACAGTTTTACATGTGCACTTTTTAGGGCTGTTATATCAAATGTCAAAATTCCGAAGCACCAAAAGTAATATAAAAAAAGAAAAAAAAAAGACACTAATCAAAAAAAAAAAAAAGAAAAAAAAAAGGAATGACATTTTTTTTGTGTGTGTAGTGCAATCACTCTTACACAGTTACCTGATATGTGATAAGAGAAGAGAGTGTATTAACTGACAGTTAACTAGTAAAACCAATGCAGGCTTAAGACTATTTCAGCCTGGGACACTTCAGGCGAAACTAAAAGAAAGTGAAAGAAAATCGTCCTGCTGCGTACGATGACTGCTGATGACATGAACAGAAATGTATCTTTTTGTGTGTCCTTTCCTCTTTCAAACATTAAATAAAAATAAAAAAACATATCAAGCATATGTCAGTTAGGCACTCATGATGGGATAATAATAAAATGAGTGCATGAAATTATAAAAAGAGTGCTTGCATTTCCCTCACGTCCACCTCTGGATTTAGGCTTAAAATTGCACAATATCACATAAATTGCTTTTTTGGAGATTAAACATCTAAGCCTTTTTTAGTTTTGCATAATTTCAAGCTTCATTGCATATAGATTTATTTGCCAGATTTCTCACACTAGCAAAGTAAATGTCAATATAAACCTATAATATAGATGAATAATATGAATTCATTCATCTATCTACCCACTTGACCAGTCCTTACAGGTTGTGGCAAAATAAATTAGCCGTACAGGAAAAAAGCACCCAAACTTAAGAGATGGTGAAGCACACTTACATACGATTAAAGCTTATCATCCACAGTGTTTTAAAATCCTCAAATGGTTCTATCAAAATGTAAACCCCACTTTTCTAAACCAGTCAGGTAACTGGAGCATCCATACTTAAAAACATTAGTTTTAAACTTGATATATATATATATATATATATATATATATATATATATATATATATATATATATATATATATACACACATATATATATATATATATATAACAAGAATTAGCTTACTGTTGAAATGTAGCACCAACAATTTTTCATGGCAAGTTTTGGGTCTCTAGACTCTATGGTGCACTTAAGAGATAGTCAAGAGAAAAAGAAAAGTAAAAAAAAAAATACAGACCAGAGGCTGACCAATTGTTGTAATTCCCCTGGGAAGAAAAAGTGCAGTCACAGTTATCTCCAGGACCTAGGGTAGAAAACCCCCGTCTCCCATTTGTCCTCTGCCGCAGCTAGTGGGGCGACTCCAGCATCTCCATTAGGAAAGTGTCAATGGGGGTGTCTCCAATCAGTTTAAAGAAGAAAAGGTGCTCCAGACACTTAAGGCCAATGGAACGCAATGCAGGAAGTCGGAGGAGAAGCTTGGCAAACCTGTGAATTAGCAAGGGAGCTGATTTATTTGAATTTTTTTGGCCTCTTCCATACTCTCACAGCCACATTTGACGATAACGTGACGATAACGCCAGTCAATCATAAAAGAGGTCATTTACATGTAGTAGATTTAAAGGCACAAAACAAGTTTAATTCTGAGTGTCAGAGAGACATCAAACTTCTAGGAAATTCACCCCATAACAGTACAGAACACTCACCTCCCCTGCTGATCTGGGTATTTTTGTTTGCAGTAGGTCTCAAGGGACGCATACACTTTCTCTCTGAGAAGCTCCACCTCACTGCTGGTAGTCAGACCTTTGGCATCTAAGAAATATTGGAAATATTCAGTACAAACATACACCACTCTTTGGGTTTTTCTCCAGTTTTGATTTCAAAGGTGTGCATAATGTTCCACCAAGATGCCTGTGAAGGTGTTTACATGCATAGTCGGTTTAAAGTAATGGGCCAATATTTATAATGTGCAAGTCAGGTTTTGCCTAAACTGTTTATTACCTTAACCTGATAATAGAAATGGTTAAGGTACAAACCTGATTCCAAAAAAATTGGGACACTCTACTAATTGTGAGGAAAAAAGGAATGGAATAATTTACAAATCACATAAACGTATATTTTATTCACAATAAAATATAGATAACATATCAAATGTTGAAAGTGAGACATTTTGAAATGTCATGCCATATATTGCCTCATTTTGGATTTCACAAGAGCTACACATTCCAAAAAATTTGGGACAGGTAGCAATAAGAGGCCGGAAAAGATAAATGTACATATAAGGAACAGCTGGAGGACCAATTTGCAACTTATTAGGTCAATTGGCAACATGATTGGTATAAAAAGAGCCTCTCAGAGTGGCAGTGTCTCTCAGAAGTCAAGATGGGCAGAGGATCACCAATTCCCCCAATGGTGCAGCGAAAAATTTCTCAGAGAAAAATTGCAAAGAGTTTGAAGTTATCATCATCTACATTGCATAATATCATCCAAAGATTCAGAGGATCTGGAACAATCTCTGTGCGTAAGGGTTAAGGCCGGAAACCAGGCTGGATGCCCGTGATCTTCGGGCCCTTAGACAGTACTGCATTACATACAGTAATGCTACTGTAATGAAAATCACAACATGGCCTCAGGAATACTTTTAGAAAACATTGTCGGTTAACACAATCAACCGTGCCATTCACCGTTGCCGGCTAAAACTCTATAGGTCAAAAAAGAAGCCATATCTAAACATGATCCAGAAGCACAGGTGTTTTTTCTGGGCCAAGGCTCATTTAAAATGGACTGTGGCAAAGTGTAAAAACTGTTCTGTGGTCAGGGGAATCAAAATTTGAAGTTATTTTTGGGAAAACTGGGACGCCATGTCATCCGGACTAAAGAGGACAAGGACAACCCAAGTTGTTATCAGCACTCAGTTCAGAAGCCTGCATCTCTAATGGTATGGGGTTGCATTAGTGCGTGTGGCATGAGCAGCTTACACATCTGGAAAGGCACCATCAATGCTGAAATGTATATCCAAGTTCTAGAACAAAATATGCTCCCATCCAGACGTCATCTCTTTCAGGAAAGACCTTGCACCTCGCAACGACAACGTTTTTGACGTTTCCAGACGGTTATAAAAAGAAGATGGGATGCCACACAATGGTAAACATGGCCTTGTCCCAACTTTTTTGAGATGTGTTGATGCCATGAAATGTTTCCCTTAAAATGATACAATTTTCAGTTTAAACATTTGATATATCATCTATGTTGTATTCTGAATAAAATATTGAAATTTGAAACTTCCACATCATTGCACTCTGTTTTTATTCACAATTTGTACAGTGTCCCAACTTTTTTGGAATTTGGACCCCACTGACTTTCACTGTATGGACCAAAAAAAAAAAAAAAAACCTTCCTTTTGGGTTCCACAGGAGAAAGTAAGTCAAACATGTTTGTAACAACATAAGGATGAATACATTATGTAATTTACATTTTAGAACGATCCCTTGTAAAAATTACAATCAATCAATCAATCAACAAAAAAAAGAAATAAGTCAAATTCAGAAATATCGATCAAACTTTTAGACTTCTGGCTTCTAAATCATTTTCTGACAAACCTAAACAAATGCTTTACCTGGGTTAAATAGAACTATGGCACGCAGACAACCAAGTTCAGTTTTGTCCATTTGCATATCACGCATCTTATAGACCAGTTCAGTCAGCACCCTGCAGGTGTGTAAATAAATGAGATTAATAATCATAAATCAACCCAACGACAGAATTGCAGGGTGGGTTCCTATCCCACAAAACATTTACACATGTATGAAGTAAACACAAGAGAAGCAGGTATTACCTGTCAAATAAGGCTCCCACCTCTGCACTGTGTGCACTTTCCCTGCACATTATGAACACATTATGAACATGTTAAGCCTCTAAATCGACTACATTACTAAAATGATAAACAGAGTTCATTGTGACCTGTCAAAAAAGGCCTCTACGCCCAAGTTGTGAGTGCTGTCTGTGGGCACATGTAGACCTGTGGCCAACAGAATCTCATCCTTCACGCTGATGGAGTGATGAGAGAAGGCAGCAATCAAGAGCTCATTCCATCCTGTTAAAAAAATATTACAATCCATATTAAAATGCTTTTCGTGTACATTTATACATTAGCATTCCAATACAAAACAATATCAAAGAAACAGACAGTGACAAAATGAGTGTGAGAATGTCAGATCCTCGTACCAGCCCTAAGCAGAATGACTTGGTCATCCAGGGGCAGCTCAGAGAAGTGAGGGATTCTCTTGGCCCACTCCACCAGAGTGAACAGCTGTTTGTCTGCAGCCTGGCAGATGTTAGTGACTGGATCATTGGGCTGGAGAACAGAGAAGTCACAGAGTCAGTGGAGAAGAGAAAGTGAGAGCAAATGCATACAAATAAAAGATAATCTCAGAGCTGCTAAACGTCTGAGTGCTTTATTTTTGTCAGTCTGTCTATGGGGACATTCAGCTCCAAACACTGAGAATTCAAAAGATCCTAATCTCTAAACCAGCTCTGGGAATACCAGCATTTAAACAACTTTAAATAAGGGCTGTTTTTCACCCAGCAGGAACCTGACTTTGCCTGGCAATAGTCGAAAACAAATCAATGCTTGGCATAACTTTGGAAATGAATCGGTTACAACCTTTTAACCAAATTTCATTACAAGGCAACTGCTGACAATGAGCATGTTTACATGGAGTAAAAGCTAAAAACATAGGCTAGGAAAAAAAAAAATTCTGTTGGTGAAAGCTTTGCATTTAATTAGCTAGTAAGATATTAAAGGTGCATTAAGCAATTTTTGAAAAACTATTTTGTCCCAAAACACACTTGTAGCCAATCAGCAGTAAGGAGCATGTCTTGTACTGATAGAGAAAAGAGAGCGCTCACTTCGAGTGCACAGGACAGATGCTAGCAGATCGACTATAGATAGAGAGAACTGGAAGATAAAAAGAGAAAAATATCGGAGGAACCAAACTTTCACAAAGCAGCTTTCCAGTGGTGGAGAGAAACTTTTTTCTTTTTGATAGGTGAGTAACAATGATTTTAAATTGGTTTACACAAGTTATCCGTTTTGGCTCTTGCTTGAATATGCTTGTGTATTGTTTTCGCTTGTTCCTACGATCAACATTATGCCATGGTTGTGTACTTAGGTGTCGGGTGGAGATATAAACACAGGGGCAAGGTCCTGTTGGGGTATGGGTTTGTTCGTTTTGGTGCTTTCAAATATCAACTTCGTTAAGCAAAAATCACTTAGTGCACCTTTGAAACCCATTGAAATTCAATATTATGTGTACAATTATTTCATTATGTCTTCCTGGTATCACAGACGCAGCTATCTCATGGATGAACTTTATTTTTAATGAAGATCCAGACTGCATCAGTAAGAACTTAGTCCTATGTTCACTTAATTTTAGCTCAGATTCATTTACAAACAAGGCACAATTTGATGTGGGATTTTCAAAAAGATTAAAATTAAAAGATGATGCTGTGCTGGTTACACCGAATCCGACAGTAATGTCGCAACACTAGTGTGAGTAACTGTTTCCATTACGTGATCACTATTGCTTTATCTCTTCTTACAGTTTGATTGAGATGCTGTGTCCTGGCAAGACGAGAAAACACCAATAAAACCCATTACAAACAAGGCATTTGTAGCATCCAGTGGAGACATAATATATACGTATTATAATTACTTGTACTGTATTTTTACGAGTTGCATTGCATTGCATTGGGCCTCGTAAACATAAAACCATGTCTGCTTTTGTAATCAGAGAAACAACAAGTGGTACTCTACACTGATCAAAACTCATGTTTGAATCAACAGTTGCAAATCCTTTAAATATGAAAACAAAATGCGTTGCGCACACACAAATATTTGGTTTAAACTATTCTGGAACAGTGTTTTTAATAAAACTTAAACACTGGTTTCTAGTTGTGTTCTCATTTGGAAGGCATGAAAATGTATTGTCAGTGACGGTCACAGTGCCTTTTAATTTTTTTGAATCCAGCAATTATTTATTTACAAATTATAAGCTCTGATAATGAAAAGTGTGGTATAAAAGCTTTGTTTATTAGAGGAATAACTGGTAAGCTGGAAAATGTTACATCACAACCATGCTTTAGGATGCCTTTCGAGCCCATATAGCCTACATTTACATGTGGCTTTGTTCTGGTTTGCTGGATAATCACGAATTTCCACAAACAAGGCATTGTTTCTTTTCCTAAATCTTTATGTCTAACCCTCTAATTTCGCAGGTTTATTTAATTTCGCACTCACTTTTTATTTATTTATCATTGATCCCTATTATGTAGACTTAAAACAACAAGGACAATACATAGCCCTGGGTGGTGTGTAAATATACTCACTGAACCAGTGGCATCAGAGTGCAAGTCTGATCTGTGCTCTACAGCTGTCTCAGCCTCCAATATCTTCTCCACAGGCATCTCCTCATTGGCCGAACTGCTGCATTCATAGTCTCCATCCCGTTCCCTATTCTTTTGACGCTCTTCCTGAACAGCTAGGGGAGAATGAATGAGGGGAAACTCATAAATGTCAAGGAATCAGCCTGGCCATCTGTAAAATAGCCACTGGGTGATGTTGCCTAGTGGTACAAGATCTGCCCTGGAACCGTGTTAATTTTGGCAACGAAGATGTCAACGAAAAATATTTGTCAACGAAAACATTTTCTGTGACATTGACAAGCTAAAACTAATATCTGATTATAAATACTATGATGACATTTATGCTGTGTCTTCGTTAACGAGGGACTATAACGTTATTTGAGGACTACCAGACATTCAAAATGCATCCTATTGGCTATTCTCTTGTCCTTCAAAATGTGCATTCCTGTCATCGGATTGCAATCGGATAAGAGACATTTGCATATCTAGTCTCAGTATGGCAGTTACAGTGGATGGATAGGCTACCAAAAATGTGAACGAGCAATCTGAAACAATGGCCACAGCACCTGAAGGGGTAGGAATAAGGTGAGCAGAAGTCCCGTTTTTCCCAGGAATCCCAATTCGTTGTCGATTAACTAAAGATAATGAAGGCGGAATGAGTAGAATCGCGCTAATAGAAGTGCTCTATCTCGCGCACGCTCCACTTCTTCACTTCTCATATACAGCGCGATATACTGATATACTTTCATCAGTTCTCAGTGCTCAAATGCACACACAGCAGTCCAAATGTCTATCTATGTGTAGAGTATCTCACGTAAATACAGTCGGTTATGAAGTGAATGTAAACAGGTGGGTGAAACCTGAACGTGTGTCAGCGTTACATGCATGACTTCCGTCTTAAAGGGACAGCATTCCTAATTAAGTATCTATCCGTATCATTGACATTAACCAACAAGAGATGTTAAGTAAACCTACTGTATCTGAAAAATTTGTTTAATTTGTATCTCTTTCTTATTTGTTTTTTTCTTCTTCTTTATAAAAAATGTATATTTAAAACTTATATTTATATTATATATGAACAAATATAACAATAATATTACTTATTATTAATAATTATTCATAATATTATATTATTAATAATAGTAAGTTGCTCCTTTTAAACGGAAAATTGTTATCAAGTTTTTCCAAATTCAATCCTCAATTAAAATTTATCATAAGCTTATTTGATTTTGTCTAAAGAGAGAAGAACTAATAATTATTTTTGTTTAAAGACTAAATATAAAATAGCTTCAAAAATAAATGTTGGTAACTGCAATTTAACTAAAAAGTAATGACTTAAAGCAATGACTATAAGTTGATGAAAAGGCTATTTACTATTTGTACACACCAGAGGCTTTTAAATGGATTGTGAATCTAAAATATGCGCGTTAGAGAATGTACAAATGGTTAACATTGTGTAATATCAGTCAGAAAAGCAGTTCTGGGCTTTTTTTATTTTTATAAAAAAAATTTAGCTAACTAAGTAGTTATTCTTGGCTGAATAACTCTAGAAGGTTTTCAAAAGCCCTTTAAAATTAAATATGAACACAGTTTGGATTAAATGAAAGTATCCACCTTTTTCCTCAACGCGGATGTAAGCCTATGGGTGAGACTTCCATTTCTTTAGCCGCTCAAATTTTTTTTAATTAGCATGTTTTCGTGTATTGCTTTGGTACCGAAATTGGTACAGAGAACCATGGATTTTCAATGGTATTGGTACCGAATACTGAAATTTTGGTACCTTGACAACTCTAATATATATATTATGTATTATTTTTTATTAATTATATATTATACTAATATATTAGGACTGGTTTTGCAGTCCATGGTCACATATATATTAACTTGAGCAAATATTGTGTAAAATAAATATTCATGTTATTGTAGCAATTTTGCGTGCATGGGCACAATTTTTAAATTAAAATTATTTGTTTCCTGTATTGTCCATTTAAAATCCCTAATGGCTGACCATTATAAACACTTAGTAAGTACATGTCAAAAAAATCTGTAATTAATTACACATCAACCTTTTAACCCACAGCAATAGTTCTCAGCTCTTCAGATAATAATTCACGGACCACACAAAGGATTCAGTGAGTGAGGCACTAAATACAAATATTCAAGAGCTGTAAATGGAACCAAATGTCATGAAAATCATACGTGGTTCTCGGTTCCCAACCCTAGTTTTTTTGTCCCGCTGGTTGTTCCCCACCCACACACGACATGCTTTCCATCAGCTGTCAGGTGCTGTGGACTAATTACCTATTTGTTCTTACATTGTTTAGCAAAACCCAATCAATCTGCCGCTGTCACTGTAACTCCAGATGATCTTTGTGCTTCTCTTAGCATTACATAATGCTGATCTACCATTAAACCCATTCGAACACCAGTTGCCTTACATAATGCTGCTACAATGCATTTCACCTGACTTTATTCTCCACCTACAGTACCTAGCCTATATTTTACTGAACGTACAGCTTACATATTACTTCACACTAAGGTGATATATCTTTAGTGGAAGGCTGACAGGTACCCACCCTCTCTTTTCATTCCCATGGCCAGGCACTTCTGATAGCGGCAGTACTGGCAGCGATTGCGCTGTCGTTTATCGACCAGACACTCCTTGTTGTCCCTGCAGGTATAGCTCAGGTCCTTCCTGACTGTGCGCTTGAAGAAACCCTTACAGCCTTCGCAGCTGTACACACCATAATGCTTCCCTGCACACACAAATCATCCCCATATTATCTGAGTTGCAAAGAAATATAATTTTTTCAAAATATTCACTGTAAACAACATCCCCAGTGCAATAGCCTACTAGGGTCAATGGCAAATACAAACATTCGCAATAAAAATAAAAATGCAACAAAAGTCCAGTTTAAAGAAAAAATCTCATGTGGAGTAACTAATATTTTTCTTGCACTCTGAATGCATGTGAGTGTAAAGATCTTATATATATATATATATATATATATATATATTTAATGTAAAAAAATAATCACATATTGTAAATCATTATTTGATGATTCAAAATATTCAGCAATGTATCAATAAGTTGTGTTAATAACCAATTATGCAGTTTGTTTAAATATATTTTTATTATTAAGAAATAAACATATATAGATAATGTGAGATTCCTTTGTACATTTTCTTTTCAAGAAATGTAATTCTTTTAATGAGGCTATTATTATTATTATTATGATGTCAGGAAAGTCATAATACCTTGGCATATTTGATCTTATACCTTCCAAAAAATATCCAAATTGATTTTGTTGAATTTTGTTTTGTTTCATCTGTTTGCAGATGAGATCTAAGAGAATAAATAAATGAATTATTTGACTAGATCCAGGCAATAATAAGCATTATGTCATTGACCCTTACATATACATATAAAGTATTGATGCACCACAATTAAAACCGAGACAGCAAACAAAATAAATTTTCAGCTTTGGCTGCAATTTCTTTGACAATATCCTTTAATTAGCACATCTTCGGTGGCGCTTTCTGTGTAAGCATTGATTTATTGCGCAATAGAGATAAGCAACAGATAAACTAGATCTATGTGGATGCTAGGCCTGGGTTGTCAACATTTTGTCAATTTTAATCTATATTTTTTAACATTTTGTAAACTTTATCATGATATTCAAACAATAAATAGAATTTCGACAATCTTTACTGTGGCATGACAGATGGCTGTAGCGCCTCAGTTCAAGTGGCAGCAGGAAATGATCATCCCTGTGGCGCGGCTGACACAGAAGACAAATGGTTGAATAAAGTCGTTATTTTTTTCTTCTTGTACAAAAAAAGGGTTCTCGTTGCTTCATAATGTTACCACTGATGGTAGATGGACTATTCTGACAATGCTTTTCATACTTTTCTGAACCTTACTTGGCAGTCTATGGTACAGTCACAACTCTCCTGGTTTCATCCAAAATATCTTAAATTGTGTTCTGAAGACGAACAAAGTTTTTACGGTTTGGAACGACATGGGGGTAAGGGATTAATTTTTTTTCTTAAGAATAACTGACATGTCCTATTCCTGATACATAACTGAAACTGGTATCAAACTAGGGGTTTGCCATATCATGTCCACGATAATACCGGTATACATTTTTACATGATAAAAAAAAAATTGTCATATCAAGATGTCAATGACATAGCGACGCGATGACGTATTGTGGATATACGTTCCCTAGCACGCACAGCAACACCACCACAAACCTAAGTGTGTTCGACTTGAAGCAGCGCTGCAATGACTGATCGGTGTATGACATCAAAGTATCACGAGAAGGGTTCTACAGCATATTCAAGCGCACACTCTTACCTTCAAAAATAGGCAAGGAGCATATTATTAGTAAAGCAGCATGGAGAGAGGGGGGGGGGCCGTGCCGGTGATTTCAACCGACTGCCTGAGGCCAGTGTAAAAAGTCAGCCTGGGCATTGTCATGTAAGCTTATCAATTGTAAAATTGTAAAACTTTTTAAATTGCTTTGACAATTTACACATTCAAAACAGTTTAAAGCATTCAAACCGAAGAAGCGGGAAAAACTCAACAGAGATCACGTGTCGAGTTAAGTGCGCACACGGAGAGCCGCGCGAACACCAAACCGAGCTCTTTTTCATTTCCTCCCATGCCTGAACGAACTAACACACCTCGCCAGTTTAAACATACTAGCACAAAAAGACATGAAAAGACTACTGTCAGTGTCCTTAACCCTCTCAAGGCAGGCGTTGCAGATTTGCATCAGTAAAGTAACTAAAAACCTTATTACTAAAAACTTTACTAAAGGTTACTAAAGTTACTAAGTTACTAAAACTTAATTTGAGCCTGAGAGGGTTAATGTTAATTATGAAATGAAATGGGAGAAAACCACTCACTGCTCTTTACTGAATTACTTTGTAGTTTTAACAAGAATTTATCTAAATTTAATTTATACAGTAAAGACTATGTTGTGGAAATTGCAGTAATTAGCAAGAGACAACTTCTCACTTTGAGCACACGAATGCGTGTGTCGTTTATTTTTAAGGCAAAAACAACCAACAGAAAATATAGCACTTACCAGCGTTCCACATCATCAAGCATTCCGAACATTTAAAGGGACCGCGATCCCTGAACAGTTATGCAGAAACACAGTGTACAGAACTACACTTAATAACAAAGGTGAATTATGTCTGTCACAATCACTATAATATGCTATTTACATTTGATTATAGTTTCTTTACCTGGACACCTGCAAATATGAAAAATCTTAAACATTGTTTAATATGTATATTTGTTTATTTGTGCTATTTACACAATTTCAAACATGACCCACCAGTAATACCTGCACCGAAGCCCTGGCCGCAAACCCCAGCTACGGCCCTGTACACCAATCAGTCTGCTTCAAGTCAAACACACAGCTGCTGTTGCCACCTTATGACAATAGATTTACACTTCAAATTAGGCAGTCTGTCATCGATGACAGTAGCTTATTAGAAAATTATTGAAAATGCACTTCATTTTGTTTGCAGTAATAAATGACCAATAAAACATTGTTCCATGTTTTTTTCTATATCGTCATAAATATCGTTATTGCAAATATATCGCCCACCCCTATATCAAACTGAATCAAACTGAGAGCCCAGGTAGATAAACATCTTTGTGACCAAAAATGATGCTAGAATAAATTTACATTTAATTAATATCTTCACATTTAAATTTTATTTCAAAACCAAAACCAGAGTTTTCCACTAAATATAAACGTGGGTGCAAAAAAAGAACTGGGTACATAACTTATAAACAATCTGAAAGCTATATGTTCTAGTACATACCAGAGGAACGGTCCCCACAAATGGCGCACATGCGTTTCTGGGACAGCATTGGCCCAGAGCCACTGACAGACTTCAAGCCAAAAGGGGGTTTCACATCATCAGAGCTGCTGACAGCATGTAACCCAGACACAGACATTGACGAGTTTATCTGCATGAGGTAAATAGACAAGGAGTGATGAGAAAACCAAAGTCATCAGCACAGTAAAAGACAATCGATTCAGCCATGTTATCATATGGATAAGTCCAGAAGTACTTGAACATGCGGCTCACCTGAGAGTAGCTGATGGGTCCATAGCCAATGGATGGCGTGCCTGGAACGCCAGGAGAGCCGATGGACGAGCTGACGACTGACAGTGGTGAATCTAGGGAGCTGACAGGGCTACTGACAGCAGAAGTGGGCGGTTTGGAGTTCATAGATGCACACTAGATTGGCCGAAAGAGAGGTGACTGTTGATCGTTGATAATCTACTGAAAGAGAGTGGACACAAAAAGGGATTTAGACACAATACACCGAGTGCAATGAAAGATTTCTGTAATATTCCTGGATATGTCGTTAAAGTCCCAAGATGGTCATTTCAGTGAAGAATGGAAAAGAAAGCAAAACTGGTGCCATACTCACAATATCCACCTTTTCAAATGTGTTTCCTCTTGGGTATCTCAGAAAACATGAGGGGGAAAAAGTGCGATGTGTACATTAAAAAAAGAAAATAAGGCGTTTTGTTGCTGCTTACTGCTGCAGATTAGACCGATGTCTAAGGGTGTATATCAAAAACTCAGAAATTGCATACCTAGACAGCACACTGGGGAATCGTGAGTGTTCAAAAGTTTTAATAACATTCTGTTGTGACCACTGATTATGGCCTACAATGCAGTCTATATAGGTAACTTAGCTCACTAGGTTCGAAACTTCGAACACGCCCTTGTCACCCAAAATGCTGTCTTGGTAGAGAGCTCACTGGGTTTTGAGGCGCACTCCAAATCTGTTCCATCACCCCCACCAAAACTGACACTATCAGCGCTTATGTTTGCCAACTCCATATGTAATTGATAATATATAACTAAAACGGGAAAACATGTGCTATAAGCGCATCTTAACTACATAACAAGCGATTTTTTTGATGCTCCTGACAACGTTTGGATTATTTATGTTTTAGCACGCAGCACGGAGCCTAGCTAAAATGCTAATGACGGCTAACGGACTGTTTATGATTAAAAGAAAACCGCTTGGTCACTCCCTTTCAATCGCGATACCCTGTTTAAAACGCACAAAATGATCTATTGAAGTATAATTATTATTATTTTTTTTTTTTTTAAATACAAACACAAATGGCCAGACGAAATAATACGGCCAGCCCGAGCCCGTCTTAGCTTAGCTTAACGTTAGCTTAGCTCGTCCAAGTGTTGGTTTGTTTTTCCGTCATTTTTACAGAAGTTTGCAAAGTTTATATGAGCATATCGACTCCAGTCTCACCCATCAAACGCCGATTTCTCCGACAGCAACGATTCGTGTTCTTTAAAGCATCGTTTTATCTATATTTTACAGTTTACTCCATAAATGTTGCGTCCAGACAAATACCTTGTTATTCAAGCCTCCTAGTGGACACTAAGAGTCTATTCACATAAAAAATAAATGCAAGCAAATAAATAAATAGACAAATAATTAAATAAATATACACGCAGAAAGTACTACATGTTCTTTTGGTTATTAAAATGTGTCATTTGGTCTGAACGCTCACACAAATATTAGGCCTATTTTAGAATAAACAAATAAAGGTTTCTGCTTTTTTCTTTTTAATTATTATTAAATTCATGCATGATAGAAAGACACTTTTATTTCTCCCATGAAAATATACTGCATACAGTGCAAAGGAGAAAAATCATATAAAGTCAAGCTCTCTATATGGGACATTGTAGTAGCCTAAATGGCGCTTAGAAAATTGCATTTAAAATACAATAAAACTGTTGAGCCAATAACATTTCATTTTAGTAGTGTCAGATGACATCCCCATAACTATTTTAACCAGTAATTTTAAAATATATTTCCACATGTTATATTAGCACGTTAGCTCATATACTCTCAAGACACCACCAGGCTAAATACAAATGATATATTTGTATAAATTTATAGTAATGAAACACGACACTGAAGATGTTTTAATGCTTTTGAAACACTTTCTAGGCAGTTAAATTGCATCTAAATGCATTTAAATTGTTCAACATTTTCAAACAAATCAAATAAATCAGCACAGGATGAAATGGAAACAATAAGACCTTTTCACTTCTTTTCATATAGTGAACATGCATTTGAATTTAAGTTTCAGACATATTTTGTCCTAAATACATGTAAAATATTAAGTCAAATTGTTTTTCTTTTTTTGTTTTTTTTTTCAAGCTGTGAATTCACAATTAGTCCCATAAAGCGTTAAGTAAAAAATGTACATAAATATATGTACTCATTTCATATATCTTAACATACTTTTAAAACACATATTTTATTGGTTTCCACATTTTAGCAAATTTCTCATACATTTCTTTTAATGAGTATTTAGCAGTTTCTGAGAACCCAATGATGTTTTGCCCTATTGCTTGGTTGAATAGTCACACATTTTGTTAAATCCTAGACAGAAGGGTCATCTGAGGAGATGTGGTCAACGTGCCACCTTTTCTTATGAAAAAAATATGTATCTATTTAGACTGTTTAGGACCTAGGCCCACACACATTCCTCATTTGTGAAATTGCATTCAGTCTGATCTTGTTCACCCTCATTCCCACACAGAATGCATGCCCGCATGAACGGTTTTCAACTGTCACAGCAACTTCATAATTATCTTTGAAAATATGTACTCGGCATTCAATACTGTAAGCAGCAGCTTCATTCTAAACTAGTGAAATATGTTGCAGAAGATTGTGACGGCATTTATTTCTCAAGGGTAGAGTAGAAAACAGGCTAAACAACATTCTTAAAACATAGACTGCTTTTAAAACAGTCAGACTCCAATCACACAATCAAGGAGTAAGGACGTTTTAAGCTGTTGTAAGTATTATATTTCTACATTCCAGATTGAAATATCCTGTCAAATGTAAGTGTTATGCTTTAATTGGGATTTTAGAGAGTTTACTTTTCTTGAGTTGAGAACTATGACATTACGTGCCATGTCAACTTGTGATTTTGATTTGATGGTGTCAGATTGTGTTTAAAAGGAGGAAAAGAAGGCTGTATGGACCATGTGTTACTCACACACTGAGCTCAGAGTTTCTCCTGAAATTACAACATCATGGTCTACTTTCTCCTTCTTGTCTTTGGTAAGTGTTTAAGCAAAACATGGATTTATATGTTACCTGTTTTTGACCTGTTGAAAAAAAAGAGTGACACAAATTAATTATACTTTCTGTTGTAATGTGAGCTTTTCAAAAACATTTTTCAATTTTAAATGTTCCACATGTAGCCTGGATGTTTTCAGATGTTTGCATGCTTGGCCTACAATGAATTACAATGTGGTACGTGTGCTGGTATATTTCTTTGTAAAGGCATGGTTATTTATTTATTTATTTTTTTCTCAGGACTTTTGTCCTTCACATCAAGCCAAATATCTCACCAGTATCACTTCATAAATATCAGAAAGAACTGGACTGAGGCTCAGAGATTCTGCCGTGAGATCTACACTGACCTGGCGACTGTGAATAATGAAGATGAGATGAACAGCTTGTTCAAAACCATAACTGATAATTCATATGATGTGTATACTGGACTTTATAGAGGTGAAGTGTTCCAGTGGCACTGGACCCTGCCAGACAGTGTGTACAACGAAAAGACATTCCAAGACTGGAAAGAAAATCAACCATATACAAATAATAATGAGGGCTGTGCTGCAATGGACACCAATGGGAAATGGTTTAGTGATAGCTGTGATTCACAAAGACAATTTGTCTGCTTTAATGGTAAGATTTTTTTTTTTTTTTGTACTATTGTCTGTTCAGTGTATTGTGACTATACATACTGTAGTTTACAGCTTTACCTTCATTTAATATAAGATACAAAGGTGCTCCAGTTTCATGAACTTATTTTCATGTCTTTTTCTTGTCATATGTCTGTTACAGCCACTAAAACGTATGTCCTGATTGAGCAGAACAAATCCTGGAGGGAGGCCCAAGAATTTTGCAGAACTTTTCACACAGATCTAGTGAATGTCAGAAACTCCTCAGAGAATCAAGCTGTCAAGAAGACTGCAAAAAAAGATGTATGGATTGGACTATTTAAAGACCCTTGGTCGTGGTCGGATCTGAGCAGCTCTTCTTTCCGTTTCTGGAATTCAAGTCAGTTAAGTAACAACAGAAGAGACCGTGACTGTGTTACAGTGATGGTGAACCAAACAGGGAAATGGAATGACGTTGAGTGTAACACCACTCAGCCTTTCATCTGTCATGGTGGTGCGTTCCTCATTTTCTCTTCTTTGTCTTTTTAAACTGCTCAGAAATGAGACAATAATTCAGTTTCCTTCATCTCTGTATAATATGCATCTAATCTGACTCCTTTACAGATCTGAAATCTCAATCAACTACTAAAGCAGGTATATTGCCAACACCAACATTAAAGGTGTAAAAAAAAAAAAAAAAAAAAACTACTTACCGTGATTTGGTTCCAAATAGGGATGCACAATTTGGGGACGAAATGTAACTGCGTTTTTTTTTTTATAACACATATCTTTTATTTAATTATTTATTTAAGTCTGTCTCCTGCAGAGCAATAAGAGAAGGCATTTCGAATATTGTTATTATGCAGCATAGAAGCCCATGAACTGAATGAAAAAACTAAAAAAATTAAAACGTTTTCAAACTGTCTTCTATTAAGCTCCACAGAAGAAAGAATGCATAAAGTTTGACATGAGGGTGACAGAACATATTTGGATGGAGTATCATTTAAAACTGCAGTCATACTATCCTTTGAACCTTTCAACACGTGTAAAATAGTTTTATTAACTATTAACTAACTATTAACTAAAGAATTAACTATGCAATTTATTAACTGAAATGTTCTCACTGATACAGCTACTACTGATACTGAGGGGGGAAACAGAAGCACACAACCAACACAAATACTCACTACAGGTGCAGAGCAAGGTAAGACACTGAATATTTTTGATCCTGTGTTTACTACAACATTTAGTTCTGGTCCTTGAATTTGATTGGCTGAGCAAAGTTTTCAAGGTTTGTGTCATTATTCTGCTTGTGTGCGTTCAAGACAGACTCTCATAATCTGTGTATTATGAGTGGGGATTTTTAATTCATAATTTCTGCAGATAATACCAGTAGACAGCAACACATGACCATCTTTATAAGTGAATAATTGATTCGTCCAAACACCACTACTTTGTTGCTCTGAGACATGCTTGGCCTTACACTTGCTTGTGTAATATTGTAATATTATATATTAGTAGGCTTGCACCCTTTATTATAAAGAATAATTGAATTTCCCTGAGTAAGAAGGCACATTTTCAAGGTTCAGTAAATAGTACATATAAAATAATAACACAAATAAATAGTAGATCAGTAAGTTGGCTTTTTCAAGCCAACTTAACTAGTTTATTATCATTTACCAAGTCAAGTCACATTTTGTTATATAAGAACTTAATATAATACAGATTTTGTCATAGCAGCTTCACAGAAATAAACAGGAAAATAACCTTTTGTTTTAAAGTTGCAGAATGCAGTCAATGCAGTTGATTCGATAATATTCCTAAATTAATTGTCTTATGTTATACAATATAATGGAGTATCATACCAGTTTCCTTATTGTCACCATTACAACTCATGATCCATATTTTTGCTAAATCATCCCAAAGATAACCTGATTCTGGTGCTTGAGAACCTGACGTGGACCGAAGCTCTGACTTACTGTAGAAAGCACCACGTGGACCTGGTCTCCATTCACAGTGAGGAGCTTCAGAACAGGGCAGCAAGAAAAGCCACCCAGGCTTCCACTTCTCATGTATGGCTGGGTCTCCATTACACCTGCACCTTCAACTTCTGGTTCTGGATAAAGAACAGAGAAGCGGGCTGCTACCAGAACTGGGCGCCTGGTCATGGGCCACATGGTTATGAGGAGTGTGAGTTGTCAGGAGCTATGGAGTCCACTGGAGGGCACCGTTGGGTTGGGAAGCCAGAGAGTGAAAGACTCAATTTCATCTGCGAAATATGTACTAATGCATTTTAGAGGCAGGGTAGGTGATGTGGTTTAAAAAAATGTTTTGTTATGTTGGTTGAAAGTCTCTTCACATTGTGATTGCAACCACTAAGTTAAGTGGTCTAAATCTATTAATATGTAGTTTGTGGAAGGTGTAGGACCATAAAATGTTTGGTCTGAACTCTGAACAATAAAATAGGCTGCCCTGCCTGCCTGTCAAAATTATGTATTTGCATACCTCTGAGCACCCTGCTTGCGCAGACATGATATGTCATCAGCACGTTTCAGTGAGAAAGAAAGGCGCTATTATTGTAATATTATGCTTTGCACTGTAATGTTTTCTCACCAGTGAATAATCTGATAGAGTTCCATTCAATCCTCAACCAACGCTGTCTTCATCTTAGCTTTGCAGAGTTATTATGCAGGGAGGGTGGGGATCTTGTTTTCAAAGCTAACTTGCTATTGCTAACCTTTCCGAAATCACCTACCCTACCTATAAAGAATAATGGAAAACCATGAAGAAGCAGTCAGAGAGAAACTGCTTGTGTTGCACTTTTATTTAATCCTATACATTTTGAAGTATACTGTGAGATTTACATGTTATTCCATGTAAACATGATATCCATCATAAACTGTAATCAAAACACACAATGTAGCATTGTCTCATCTGGTCTATGAAATCATGTATTTTTTTTCCTTCTCTATTTGTCTTTAATTTAAATTTGGTCAACGGGAAGAGTCGCCATGTGAAGAAAATTCAAAATAGTGATTTAATTTCATAAGATAATGTAAAAAGCACTTTTAATTATAATTATTAACAGCAAATATGTGATCTGTATCAGAAAACATTTTTGATTAAGGCTCCTTTTATAAACTTTAATTGTTATATGCTTATTCTGAACTGGCTGCAATGTTTGTAATAATACAAATACATTTTGTATATTTTAATATGAATCATAACTTTTACAATTTTAATATTACAATAAAATGATAATATTGTGCAAATTCAAATTAAATATTATATTTGTTCAAGAAGCTTGTTGCACAACACAATGTTAATTATTATTCAAAAAAATTTGATTGATTTTCATCATTAGGCTATACAACAATGACAACCACACAAACATATACAGCATTCTTCTTAACTAAATGCTGTTTTATAACAAAGTTCGGGAGGAACAGTCGCAGTTCATTAACCTGATTAACACAAGTGGAGACCAATCAGTAATCAACTCATGACAAGGTATAAATAACAGCAGAACCTACCTCTGTTCATTGACAGTTTTCACCATCCCGGTTTGCGCTGTCTGTCATCTTATCACAGACCTAATTTTCCTTCCAGCAAGGAGATCCATACCGGGGATTTTTTCAGATCTGCTACTTTTGCTGACTATGATCATTAAACACGGCCGTTGAGCACCAGCAAACGTCATCGCGACAGCGGCTCTTCTTGCCAAGCCACACGTCGTGGCCAATAGACCGTGCAAAGCCCGAGCTCGCCTCGCTTGACACCACGATTGATCTGATCAAGACCGGGCTCTCTTTGAGCGCTGGAATCGCAGCACCAGCAGGCATTCAACCAGCCCACTCCTCAGTTCTTACTGCAGCAAGCCTCTCTCACTTCCCGCCGCGGTTCAGCCTTTCACCGCGGCTTTTCCGGCCGAGGCGCAGTTTGAGGCTGCCTCCTCTAGCGGCGCAGACCGTGCGTCATAAATCAATACATTTTCAGGTGAAGACGCTAAATACAGGTTTGCAGCTAGAAAGTAGTGCGGGAGCCGCGTGGAGTTCCGATCACATATGTATGTGGAATTTCAGATCCAAATTGAGCCTCTGATGTGTTCAAATATTTAAACTTCTGCGACCAGACCGTGTGCGAATGCCCGACCGGATGTGATGTATTTTAATCAGATCTATCGGTGCGTGTTCAGAATTATCTATATTTTGTTAACTTTGACATTAGTTTTCAACATAATTTATGTAAAATGGTGGTTTATAATAATTATGGGAGAAATAATTATTAAACCATTATTTACGTGACTAGCCCCATAAAACCTACTGTTTTTATTTTGGGGGTCATCTGATTTGTGAAGATGTATTCATACATTATACATTATATTCATTAAAATTATTAATTTTACCATGGTGAACATGTCAAGGTAACAGTTGCTGCACGACCAGTTTGAAAGTTCTGCACGCCTGCCGCTAGAGGGAGAAATGCGACAATCGTGTACAAATGTCGTGTGCTGTGGAAAGGAGGCTTAAAGTTTGTTAAATGAGGCTATGACGTAGTCATCATCCACACTGAAATGTCCAAAGATATTATCTGCCTTAACGTGCATGTTTAAACCTCACTGAGGTTTTACAGACATAAGTTTCATGCAATTATTCTGGCAGGACCAATTTATTTAGGGACATATTTCACCATCTACTGGCGTGATCACTACCCTCGTTTTGCCGCAGGACAGCAGTGTGAGTAAAACTCTGAGTTTTTCTAGGACTGTAATATGAAAAGCATGCAAGTAAATATCTTTAAAACTGCTTGGAAGTGAATAGCACATAACTGCAATTAACGTTATTGCCATAATCATGTCTATTGGTATGTTTTACAGACATAATGATATTCATTGTACAATGATATTCATTGTATAATGATATTCATAGTTTTCAGAAGTCTCTGTTTCCACAGTCTATACTACAATGGGAAACCAGTGTTCCAAATGTATCCATTAGTGCTAGTGTGTCATTCGTGAACGAATCGTTCTTTTTGAATGAATCATTTAGGTGAACGAATCGTTCACATTATCCACTGACTCATATTTCTCGTTCAGTGAAGTTCCTCCCTCCACAGCAGCGCGGCGCTATAAGCAGCGCATGCGCAGCTCAGTGAACCGGGTAACAACCATTTCATCCTGTCAAAGAATTACTCAACCTCGAGCCGATAGCCTTCGAGTATGAGACGTGACAGAGTATGTGATATGTTGAATGTAGTAACGAATACGCCCTTCAATGAATGAGTTTCATATGAGTCTGAACTAGATCTAGAGATCTTATCGTTCGTGAATGAAATGATTGAACTGATACCCATGTCGTTCGTGAATGAGTTGAATGATTTAGTACATCTTGTTCGTGAATGAAATGACTGAACTGGCACACATGTCATTCGTGAACGAACTGAATGAACGGTTAAATTTTGTTCGTGAATGAAATTAACTGGCACATAGCTTATCTTGTTCGTGAACGAAATGAATGAGAGTAAACTGGGTTAGTCTGCTATTTAGCATGTCAATCTCGGAAAATGCAAAGCGCATAGGTACAGTTATAGGTACAGTACTGTGCACATACGCTCGTTTTGATATTTAGCAACTCCACGCTTAATCATTAGACAGTAAAAGAAAGGTTTAATTCCCGATTTATGGATGTGAATATATAATATACAAACTGTCTGACCAAACAATTAAAATGCTAACTAGGCAAGAAAACCTTGTGCTTTGTTCATCTGAACAACTTAATTAGACTTTATATATTGTATGCGATTATACACACATTTGAATAAAGCCAGCGAGCTTTAGCCTCCCAGCGGACGCAGAAAATACCTATTTGCCTCATCTATCAGTCCTGCGAGCTCTAGTCTCACAGCGGACTCAGTAAACATCTATTTTGTTCCTCTATCTGTCCAGCGAGCCTCAGTCTCCCAGCGGACGCAGTAATATCTATTGGTTTCCCCTGTCTGTCCAGCGAGCCTCAGTCTCCCAGCGGACGCAGTAATATCTATTGGTTTCCCCTGTCTGTCCAGCGAGCCTCAGTCTCCCAGCGGACGCAGTAATATCTATTGGTTTCCCCTGTCTGTCCAGCGAGCCTCAGTCTCCCAGCAGACACAGAAATATCTATTGGTTTCCCCTGTCTGTCCAGCGAGCACTAGTCTCCCAGCGGACACAGAAATATCTATTGGTTTCCCCTGCCTGTCCAGCGAGCACTAGTCTCCCAGTGGACACAGAAATATCTATTGGTTTCCCCTGTCTGTCCAGCGAGCCTCAGCCTCCCAGCGGACGCAGTAATATCTATTTGTTTCTCTGTCTGTCCAGCGAGCACTAGTCTCTCAGCGGATGCAGTAAATATCTATTTTTCCTCTACCTGTCCAGTGAGCCTCAGTCTCCCAGCGGACACTGTAAATACCTATTTGTTTCCTCTGTCTGTCCAGCGAGCACTAGTCTCCCAGTGGACACAGAAATATCTATTGGTTTCCCCTGTCTGTCCAGCGAGCCTCAGCCTCCCAGCGGACGCAGTAATATCTATTTGTTTCTCTGTCTGTCCAGCGAGCACTAGTCTCTCAGCGGATGCAGTAAATATCTATTTTTCCTCTACCTGTCCAGTGAGCCTCAGTCTCCCAGCGGACACTGTAAATACCTATTTGTTTCCTCTGTCTGTCCAGCGAGCACTAGTCTCTCAGCGGACGCAGTAAATACCTATTTATTTCCTCTACCTGTCCAGCGAGCCTCAGTCTCCCAGTGGACGCAGTATGCATCCATCTCTTTCTGTTCTTCGTCCAGCGAGCCAGTCTTCCAGCGGATGCAGGAATATAATTTGTTTCCTCTATCTGTCCAGCGAGCCTAAGCCTCCCAGCGGACACATTACGCATCTAGTCAATATATCATTACACCTCGCAGGCAGACGGTGGAGCCTGTCTTCCCGACATTGTAACTGCTTCTTCCTCAACTATTAACGAACAGGACCTGCCTGCTCCTCTGCTTCTGCCAGAGGCAACGCGAGATCTCCTGGTCAAACGACCATACTTCTAAAAATGTCAGCCCGCCAAATCTCTGCGTTTTGGGGGGTTCGTAGTCCGGTGGCTGTCCTTTTGCTCTCTTGTTTTGGGGGGAGTACTCTGGGTTCGGGCCACATCCCGAGCTCGGAGCCCTCCACCCGGACAGCACGCCAAATACGCATAAACTTACGGTATTAATATACGTAGATGTCACCTCGTGAAATGCTGTTTTATAACAAAGTTCGGGAGGAACAGTCGCAGTTCATTAACCTGATTAACACAAGTGGAGACCAATCAGTAAACAACTCATGACAAGGTATAAATAACAGCAGAACCTACCTCTGTTCATTGACAGTTTTCAGCATCCCTCCTCCACCCCATTTCTCCTCACTTATAGATCCATCTACTCTTACCACAACCGGGGGGAGTACTCTGGGTTCGGGCCACATCCCGAGCTCGGAGCCCTCCACCCGGACAGCACGCCAAATACGCATAAACTTACGGTATTAATATATGTAGATGTGAACTCATGAAACATATTTCACACCAACACTACAGTTGCCACAGCCTCATCAGTTAGAGCAGAGTGAAATAACAGCTGTACTCAATGTGAAAGTGAAACAATGCTGGAGTGCAGTCGTTCCCCATCATCCAGAGAAAGCTGTAACCTAAAGAAACCCCATGTAATACACTCCATGGAGGTGCCGAACAGCGAGCCAGGGTTAAGCCAACCACTGCATTGTATATTAGGATCTACCTTGCAACTATGAGCCCTTTGGGTAAAATAGTATTGAAATTAGTGCCAGTGCTTTTGCATAATAAGAACAGAATGATTCAGACCTTTGCAATATTGGATGATAGTGCTGAGCATACCATGTTGTTACTTACTGCTGTTTAAAAGCTATAGCTAGAAGGGAAAGAAGAAATTCTAGCCTTACTCACAATTTGTCCAAATGTCACAATCCTAGCTGGCTCAGTTGTTACCTTTGATGTGTCCTCAAAGATTAATCCATGAGTCAGATACAAAATCCAAAATGCCTTCACTGTCGATGGTTTAGATCTTGTGGAACAGAACTACCTAGTCAAGGCTCTTCAATGCATGTCCACTTAAGAGGTATTCCCATGAAGTCATATAAGAATGTTCAGCCCCTGTTGTTGATTGGCTCAGATAATAGCACAAGCTTCACTGTGGTAAAGACCGTTCATGTAGACAGTCAGGTAGGGCCAGTTGCAGTTTATACAAAACTAGGCTGGGCTCTTTTTCTTTTAATTTTGATGATTATTACTGACAACTAAGGAAAATCACAAATTCAGTACCTCAGAAAATGTGAATATTGTGAAAAGGTTCACTATTGAAGACACCTGGTGCCACACTCTAATCAGCTAATTAACTCAAAACACCTGCAAAGGCCTTTAAATGGTCTCTCAGTCTAGTTCTGTAGGCTACACAATCATGGGGAAGACTGCTGACTAGACAGTTGTCCATAAGACGACCATTGACACCTTGCACAATGAGGGCAAGACACAAAATGTAATAGCAAAAGAGGCTGGCTGTTCACACTCTGTGTCCAAGCACTTCAATAGAGAGGCAAAGCTGTGGTAGAAAAATAGTGTACAAGCAATAGAGATAACCGCACCCTGGTTAGGATTGGGAAACAAAACCCATTCAAAAATGTGGGGGAGATTCACAAAGAGTGAACTGCAGCTGGAGTCAGCGCTTCAAGAACCACCAGGCACAGACGTATGCAAGACATGGGTTTCAGCTGTCACATTCCTTGTGTCAAGTCACTCTTGAATAACAGACAGCATCAGAAGCATCTCACCTGGGCTAAAGACAAAAAGGACTGGACTGCTGCTGAGTGATCCAAAGTTATGTTCTCTGATTAAAGTAAATTTTGCATTTCCTTTGAAAATCAGAGTCCCAGAGTCTGGAGGAAGAGAGGAGAGGCACACAGTCCATGTTGCTTGAGATCCAGTGTAAAGTTTCCATAGTCAGTGATGGTTTGGGGTGCCATGTCATATGCTGGTGTTGGTCCACTGTGTTTTCTGAGGTCCAAGGTCAACACAGCTGTATGCCAGGAAGTTTAAGATCACTTCATGCTTCCTGCTGCTGACCAACTATATGGAGATACAGATTTCATTTTCCAACAGGACTTGGCACCTACACACAGTGCCAAAGCTACCAGTACCTGGTTTTAGGACCATGGTATCCCTGTTCTCAATTGGCCAGCAAACTCACCTGACCTTAACCCCATAGAAAATCTATGGGGTATTGTGAAGAGGAAGATGTGATATGTATGTAATGAATGAATATGATATACAAGTTTCACTTTTTGAATGGAATAAGTGAAATAAATCAACTTTTAGATGATATTCTAATTGTATGACCAGCACCAGTATAAAAGGGCACTTCTCTCAATGAACAGCTCCTGCCAGGACCAAGCCTCGGACCTTTCCTCATTTGGGTTTTCCTCAATTTCCTCAATTTCATCAACAACATCAAACAACACCCATGGAGCACCACTGTCATAATCCAATCAGTTGAATCCAGTTTCTATGTTGAAAATTGTCTGGATAGCCAACCTATAGCTGCAGCAGCCCAGACTAGAGTGGATTACTAACATGCAGTGCTAGCATGTGGCTAGTAATTGCTCATCAGTTGTGGCTCAGTTACTAACTAATGTTAGATCTTGAGACATGGAACTGTGGCTGGAACACAATTGATGTGATCCTCAAGAGCCCACATTCAGACTCTTTTGGAATTCCAGGACTGATACCACCCTATTAAGCACTTGACACTGACACATTTGATAAGATATTAGCAAGTCATTATGAACTTTTGGGTTTTATCATGCCACATACAACCAGATGCAATTTTCTTTATTCTTACAACACCTCAGATCAGTATCAACCCTACAACTGTTCTTTAATTGCTACAATCAGAATCATGCAAGTTTAAAGTACTTGTGGGAACTCTTGTATCAGAAATACAGGAGATAACAAATCTGCAATCATGGCGTTATGATAATTTACTCAATAACCCGTCTTATGACTTGACAAGAGGATAAAAGCTTCTAGAGCTTTCTGGACCCAGCAGATGGCATAAAGAACCATCCTTCCTTTTGCACGCTCCTGATAAGTGGCCGAAGAAACCACACTACGCCACTCAAGCTTTTGCACTAATATGACATCCTGAGTTGTAGGCCTTATGCATCGTTGATACACTGATGATGACCATCAACCCATTGCTTGAGCATGGGTATGGAGACTGTTGAAGCTGCGGTGGTTGCTGCACCTATGCGGAATGAATGGCTGGTATAAAGTACGGGGTCTATACCACATCTCGTGAGTTGAAATGTTCTAAGGGCTGAGAAATGTGGTGTGGGGAAACCGATGGCTGCATCTGAAAAAAAAAAACTTCCTTCGGAAGATGCATCCCAAGGTTGGAAGGCATCAAGGATGTCCGAATTCAATGTTAGATTCAGATCTTGTCTCCTGAGATGCCTTCATCTGGCCGTTTTTTTTTTTTTTAGATAGATGTATCCTCGCTGCCTTTGATATCCCATAATCCTCTGCATTCAATTATGTGACTGTTAAGCCAAAAATAAAAATGGCGTCTGAGTTGCAGTCGATTGTAATTTTTATTATTTGTTTTTTGTAAATGTACATTTTGTACGAAATATCCACTTACTGTATTTTCCAGACTTTAAGTCGCACTTTTTTTCATAGTTTGGCTGGTCCTGCGACTTATAGTCAGGTGCGACTTATTTATCAAAATTAATTTGACATGAACCGAGAGAAATGAACCAAGAGAAAACATTAGAGTTTACAGCCGGCAGAGGGCGCTCTATGCCGCCCTCCCGTGGCTGTAGACGTTAATGTTTTGTCTTGGTTCTTGGTTCTATAAATAAATGCGACTTATAGTCCAGTGCGACTTATATATGTTTTTTTCCTCGTCATGACGTATTTTTGGACTGATGCGACTTATACTCAGGTGCTGCTTATAGTCCGAAAAGCACGGTAGTTATCACCAAAACTTTATTTATTTAGCTGTAGATCATGCTGTAGACCATTACTCTGCCTCAGAAGCCTGTCCAACATCAGTTCATGAGGTGCCTTCTGTGCAAACAATGCTGTCTGCAAGTCATTAGCCCCTTTCACACTGTACGTTGGACCCGGAACATTTCCGGGTCACCTTCTATGTGAATGCAAACACATCCCGGGATTGGTCCCAGGTCGGGGACCTAGTAACATTGCCGGGTTCAGTCTCGGAACGAGCACTGTGTGAACAAAAGCCAGAACTAATGCAGTGTCATAGTGATGATGCACGTTATCGCCCGACTCTTTTACTGGGTGTTTTGAAGGAAGATCAACGTTCGCGACGAAAAAATATGTGCAAACTTTAATGAAGCAGAGATCAGTTAGTTCCTCCTTTAATGAAGCAGAGATCAGTTATTTCCAAGCTGAGATCGTTCACCAGCTAAAGTGAAAGTTAACGTGCCTAGAGTTTTCGACTGGTACATTACACGTCACGACCTAATGTCACGTGTCTTTACGGGACCTTTACGGGTTGTGTGTAAATGCATGCACATATTCTGGGTAATCACTGGCAGTGTGAAAGTGCAAATTCTTGCAACCCGGGAACAACTGCCAGAAAACATTACCCGTGTATTTGCCGGAATCGCAGTGGGAAAGGGGCTATTGCCTAATACGCAGTGAGTCAGTTGCCTTAAGTTTCGGATGCAGCCAATAACTTATCACTGGTGATTCCTGATGGTTTGAGAGGACAATTACTCCTCGTCGCCCCATGTTGTTTCAGAGAATAGTATACCAAGGTTCTTACACCTTCCAAAGTAAATTCAAGCACTTCCAAGGACATTTACATTTGCCAGCAATTTACAACTGTGGTAAATTACCTGTTTACATACATACTTTTATATTAGTTTAAAGCACACACCTTACTTTGTAAATCATTTAGATTTTTTGAAGGCACATTAGCAATTTGCATTGTTCTAAACAAAATCAGCAAATTGCCAGCAGAAAAGATTGTATGCATTGTGGGCCGATCTTAAATGTATACCACAATAACACTTTTCATTCATTTTCACTTTTCACTTTAATCGCGAGTCTTCAGATTTAGTTAAAGTGAAAAGTCTTTACTTTAACTGAGCAGGGGAATTTTTGTTTACCCGTATATGCTCGAAGTGCACACTCTCCCATGGAAAACAAAACCAAGCAAAATTAACGGGGCTACTCAAGTATTTATTTCTCGATTTTGTCATGTTCCCGGGCTGATCTGTGCTTCTGTGTCACCGTGGTGCCCGTCTCCGCCCTCTTGTTTCATTATTATCTTGTTATTGGCCACTATCACCTGCTCCACATCATGTTAATCACTCCTTCTCTATTTAGTCTCCTCATGTGTGCTGTCTGTTGTCGGATCGTGTTGTACTCGTTTATGTCTTAGCTCTGTCCACATCTCACATTTGGCCTGCACAGTTTTGTTTTCATCCTTTAGTTTCGTTTTTTCCCTCTTCCTCCTGCTTTCAGGCAGCACTACTCTTCAGCCCTTCCCGTGCTCGCGATCACAGATCGCTGTCAATGCTCTTCTTCGCCTTGCCACCAGCGCGCCACCAGTTCCCCGCCTCAACGGTGCCCCTGCCTCTCTGTCAGTTAGTTAGCTAGTTTTTTGTTTGTATATTTTTTCTCCCTTTTGAAATTCAAGCCAGTCAAATAAACTGACCTTTTTGGGCACCTGCAACTGAGTCCACTTCTTCTTTAACCATAATTTGTAATTTTCTAGACATTTCTGACTGATATTTAATAAAGAAAACACTATAGCCACACATGTAGACTCTAGCGGATCTGCTTATTTTATGAAAAACAATGATAGTAAGAAAGCTAATTATTATGAACCAATGCACAGCATTTTCAAGCATTCTTTTGGCATTTTATGAACCAACCCGGCATGCAGTCTCAGTGCTCACCTACGATCGCCAAGCTTTAATATCAAAAGTTGTATGGGAGAATACTGTGGATTGTGTCCCGTTCTGCATTCTCACTCTCAATCCTCGTTCAACAACATCTGCTGGAGTGTTCTCACTGGTTACCATGCTGTGTTCCTCACTTTAAGAAAGCACCGGAGGAAAAGAGGTAATCGTGGTGATGTTATTGTGAGAATCAGAAGGGCAATTGCATCTTCCATACAGTCTTCTATGAAGTTTTCTCTGGATGGTATGAGATTGGAGGGTCTTCACCTGTCACGACGGTCACAGGAGTATACTTTACATCTCCCGGTTTCCCTGGATTTTCACTCATCTATTTCTTTCTGCTCCTCAGCATTTACAGATTCGTCAAAGTGGAGTGAATTGTTCAAATCGATGTTTATTAAAATCACCCAGAAACAACATATGATCATACAACAGGGCAACAGAAGTTACAAATTCAGAAAACTCACTAGTAAAAGTACTTCCAAAGTTAGGTGGCCTATAGATGAGAGCACAGAACAGCAGAGATGAATTAGACTGTAATGCCACACAATGTACTTCAAACGATGAAAAAGTTAGAACAGAAATTGATTGAATATTAAGTGATTGTTTAAAAACCATTGAAACCCCACCACCACTACCAGCAGATCTTTGGGTACTAATAAAACAGCAGTTCAGTGGACAAAGTTCTTGAAAAGCTGACAACTCACCAGAACTGATCCAAGTCTCAGTCAAGAACAAAATGTCCAGATCCTAACGAATAAGAAAGTCACGTAGAATGAAAATTTTATTGCAAAAAAACCTAGCATTTACTAAGGCCATATTCAAAGGAGGCTGTGTTGACAAGTTCAGATCCAGCTGTTGAACCAAGTTCAGTTGGCAAAGATTTGAACAGTTCGCTCCTCTTTGACGAATCTGTAAATGCGGAGGAGCAGGAAAAAAGTAGATGAGTGGAAATCTAGGGAAACCAAGAGATGTTCTAAACGGCAAATAAGAACATTGTGATCCATGGTATCAAAGGCAGCTCTAGAATCCAGTAGAATAAGAAAGGATATTATTAAGGAGCTGGTCAATCACTTCCCCTCCATTTCCTCACAGGTTAGAAACCTGGGTGTTATCATAGACTCAGAATTATGTTTGTCCAAGCAAATTAATTCTGTCGTGAGGAACAGTTTGTACCAATTATGGGTCATCTCCAAACTTAAACCATTTTTGTCTTTGCAGGATTTGGATAAGGTTATTCATGCTTTTATTACTTCTCATTTAGATTACTGTAATTCACTGTACTCAGGTCTTCCTCAGTCATCGCTTTCACGCCCCCAGTTAGTACAAAATGCAGCTTCAAGGCTGCTGACTGGTGCAAAGAAATATGACCATGTCACTCCAATTTTAGCTTCTTTTTTGAGGTTGAAAACATATCTTTCCTTCTTAGCATTTTTTATTTCACTTCATTGCTGTTTCATTGTATTATATGTGTTGTTTGCTTCTTTTCTGTGTTTCCTTCTCTCTTTTAATTTTATTTTACATTGTTTGGATAGCTTTGCTATGTTTAATGTGCTATATAAATAAAATGTACTTACTTTATCTAAATCCAAGCATTTTTTATTTATTTATTTTTTAAACCTTGAAAACCCTGCACTAATATTCGAGCATTTCCAAGGATTTCAAGCACCCGTATGACCCTGTACGACGGCGAACGCGACAAGTATAAAACCTTGACCATTTGGTAAGATGCGCACGCAGTCAGTGGAGGCTCGCAAGTGGAGCCAGTCAAAAGCATAAATTCCGTTTATGCAATGGCAGGTCTAGCACAATATGATATTGGACACTAGATAAGCCTCAACAAGAAAGCAGTCCCATAATTGCTTTAAGCAAAGACCTTCTGAAGTGCATAGAGTGGGGCAGCATTCCCTTACAGAACAACAGAAGTAGTGAAGGGTGCTCTTTTATAACAGCTAAAAAGATCAACATGCCCTTTTAAAGCAGTACAGCATGTGGTCAATACTAGAATTTAGGCAACAGCATTAGCCCTTGTCCAGATAATGCTTAGCATTGATATGAGCAAAATTTATGATCTGTACATTTAAGTATCAGGCACTTTATCGATACACTAGTTAGCTTGAGCAAAGCATATCACTGATTTAAACACAGTGTGTTGTAAATAGTTGGATGTTTAATTAAAGCGTCCCCAATAGATGAGCCTGAAGCAGCAGCCCATTCATATCGACAGCCTTGACAACAGATTAACAAGACTCATTGGTAAATTTAACTGGTAGTGTTACCGGTGTGGTAATATGATATTGTGCCTTGCAAACATAACTGAACAATTAGCCTTGGACAATGAGCAATGTCTGAAGCATGTTCGCCAACATAATACTAGGCAATAAAAATGAAAGAAACTTTGCTTAGCTTCATGAAGATGTCCAGAGATTAATTAAAGGTGAAATGACCAATTGCTTGTGGATGCTTTGATTCTTCTTGAGTATCTTGCTTCTTCCAGTGGGGAAGCAGATCTCATGTAAAGTTGTTGGTGCAGTCGTATTAGTACAAATTTGGCGATGAATCATGGGTAAAGTGTCTATATCAATTGCGAGAAGCCATGTTTGCTGAGATCACATTCAATCCATCACTTGACAAATAATGCGGCGAATTCGTTTAATTTCATGACTTGAAATCTGGTGATATACTCTGTGGGAATCCTGTCAAAAAATCCTGATTTAATGCTTCCGATGGAGATGGATTCGCCATCTGATTAGTTCCTGAGCAAGCGATAGCTCTTGCAAGCAGTTTGAGCCTTGCAAGCCATTTGAACATACTTACTGAGCAGTAGTGCCACATATATATGTCCCGTGTCTAATAGGAGAATGGTAGTGATTGTAGCTATTTGACAACTGACTGCATCAGCTGGTTGCAGCCTATGCCTCTGTGGCCTGACTGAACTAATGCTGCTCAATTATAAAACTATATTTCTATAAGATGCCAGCCTAAAAAGATGACCAAGACAGTTGACAGGCCACTGCTGCGTGTCATCACAAAAGCTTATAATTTTTATGTGCTTTTAAGCCTTGCCACTTGCCAATTTAAACATTCAAAAGTTTAAAGCATTCAAACACAAGTTGCGGAAAAGCTCAACTGAGTAATTGGTTACTCGTGCGCTATGTACGGTGCACACGTAGAGAGCGGCGTCTCACAGACAGCAACACTGAACCAAGCTTTGCTTTTCGACAAAGAATTCAGCACCCGCGGCGTTCTGGTGTTCGGGGCTCACGCAGAGAGATGCATCTCTAAATGCTTGAACACCGAATTTGCTTCTTTTGGTTATTGTACCGACATATACATACAATACATACATACATACATATACATAACCTGTTGGTTATGTCTTAAGTGAAAGTAAAAAGTTGAGAAAAAAAATTGGATGTGAATTATATTGGATGCATTCATTGCCTCTTAAAGTGACCACACCTAATTTAGCTACTATCTGCTGTAATGTTAATCCAATAAAATGAAAGGAAACCACTCACTGCTCTCAACTGAATTACATTGTAGCTTTAACAAGAATTAATACACTCAAACCAAAAATTATACAGACACCAGATGCATATATATTGTTTTTACAAGTAGGTGCAGGACTATGGAATTACATTTGTTTCAATAAAAATGAACGAAACTTTATAAAACTGAACGTAACTTTTTCAGAAACTATCAAAAATATGGCATTACAAAATAAGAAAAAAACAATGAAAATGAAAAAAAAGTGAACTTAGTCGCACAAATTTAACAGGCTCTTCAGATATGCTTCATTCTTTGTTAATGTTTTTCAAAGATTCATTTTCGCTAATCGTGTATTCTGAATTCATTGCCACAGATTTTGCTTACATTTAGCAGTTTTTCGTTTGGTGTTTTGACACAAACCTCTCGTGGGGGAGGGCTTAACAGTGATCTACTCTGATTGGATAGTGAGCTTTTGATGGACAGGTGCTCTCTGACCGGGAAGTACAGACGCCACTCAGTGGGGCACATATTGGAAAGCTCTCGTGATTGTGATTTGTATTACTAAATATGTAAATAATATTTGACCTTCGATCGTCTCAGTCTGTAAAGTTGAGCTCTTGTCCTTCAAGGCAGCTTGAAGTAAGCTTGTGTTACTGAATGACAATAATAACCCACAGCAAACTGTAGCACACTGTAACATGAAAAACTTGTATCGATGTTACTTCAGTAACACAAGCTTACTTCAAGCTGCCTTGAAGGACAAGCGGAGGAGGAAGATGATGCCGCTCCATGTCTCTGTCTCCTGAAAGCTCATCTTTACTGAGACGATCGAAGGTCAAATATTATTTATATATTTAGTAACAAAAGGCACGACGTATTGCATACAAATCACCTCGAGAGTTTTTTTTTTGTTTTTTTTTTTGTTGTTTTTTTGTTTTTGTTTTTTTATTAATGCAGAGAACAAAAACATACAAAGGTATAAACATACATCACATATTATCCACTATATCCATTAAAGTAGGATAATTTGCATTTGTAAATGTGGAATGTTTAGGAATGTTTTTTAATTAATAACAAAACTGTTATTTTCATTTTTGGGGTCAGAGTCATAATACCCAAATATAATGTTTTACACATGTACTGAGAAGCCTGGCAAAATCTTACACTTGACAAACACACCAATATCATCCCAAAGTTTCTGAGTGTATGACATGACCGACATGAATTTTTTGCGGTAGAGACCAGATTTAATCACCGCGAGAGCTTTCCAATATGCACGCCACTGAGTGGCATCTGTACTTCCCGGTCAGAGAGCACATGTCCATCAAAAGCTCACTATACAATCAGAGTAGATCACTGTTAAGCCCGCCCCCCACTAGAGGTTTGTGTCAAAACACCAAGCGAAAAACTGCGAAATGTAAGCGAAATCTGTGGCAATGAATTTAGAATCCACAATTAGCGAAAATTAATCTTTGAAAAACATTAACAAAGAATTAAGCATATTTGAAGAGCTTGTTAAATTTGTGCTGTGTTGATTTTTTTTTCATTTTCATTGTGTGTTTCATCTTTTGTAATGCCATATTTTTGATAGTTTCTGAAAAAGTTACGTTCAGTTTTATAAAGTTTTGTTCATTATTATTGAAACAAATGTAATTCCAGACAGGACACTATAATTCATGTATGTAAGTAAAAATAAATGAACTGTGACACATTATACCCAAAAAATTCTTCATACAACGGACTACTAGTGAAAGTCATAAAAAAAGACATTTAAAAAAAAATTGGGAACAAAAATTCTTCTGACACTTTAACCTCACCATGTTTTGCTTATATTTTCACACCACAGACTGAACAAACTTAAGCATTGCTTGGTAATTTGTCAACAAATTATTGAGAGTGGTGTAAATATTGTCATACAGATTTCTGAAGTTTTGGTTGATTGTAATCCAGTACATACCTTCCTATCAAAGTTATCTGACTTTTTATTATTCTTATACAGTTAACTCATTAACTCTGAGTTCTTCTCTTATTGTATTACCATTTTTAAACTATAGCAAATAAACTGTGATAAAGTGGGAAATGTTGAAGGTGTCTGAATAAATTTTGGTTTGATTGTATATTAAATTTTTGGCTTAATATTCACAGACACTAGTCCACATCAAGTTTTGATTCACACAATCATTTTTATCCTTCAAACTTGCCTCCTAAACAGGTACACTCTTATGTTCAAGCACGTCAACTCCCCTGCTTTTGCTAAAATTAGAGTTACATATTTGCATAAAGCCTCTTCTGTGACAAAGCTGTGGTTTTAGACCTTCCCACAGAAGCATTTAAATGTTTCATAGGAAGTGAATACTCAAAATAAATTTATTTTGGACTGTTATGAGGTAGTTTACAATGAAGGATCAAATAACTCTTTGTGTTTTGTTTCCCTTTCTGCATTCAGTAGCAGGAACACAAGTGTGGTTTTCACTTGCCAATTCTGCCGTGAGATGTACACTGACCTGGCAACTGTGAAAAATTAAGAAGAGATGAACAGTTTTTTTTCAAAACCATAACTGATTCATATGTTTACATTGGACTTTATCAAGATATGAATACAAGGTGTTCAGATGGCAACTGGACACTGCCAGACAGTTTCTAAATATATTAATATAATAATGATGGCTGTGCTTCAGTAGAGGACAATTGGAAATTGCATGTAATTAGCTGTGACTTACAAAGGCACTTTTGTATGTTTTAATGGTAAGATTTCCTTGAGCAACTATTACATCTTTAAATGAAATATTTTACACATCAGTTCCATAAAGTTTTATGTCATAACCGGTTTTGTTTAACATAACAGACATGATGAATATGAAATATTACAAGCTTTTTCAAAAAATTTGCTTGTTGGTTTTCTGTGGCGTTAATTAATAAGCTTCACTCTGGAGACTCTGGATCATGCTCTTCAGGAGATGGTGACTGCATCACTCCTTCCCCTGGAGGACGACTGGGTGGAGAATATTTTGTTCCCTTTTTGAAGAAACATTCAACAAAAGAGAAGTTTCCTATTTCTCTGGGTCCAAAGAGGTCAAGGTTGTCAGTCTATGAGACACAGCCTCAACACTTCTGTCTCCCTCTCCTTTCGCCAGTGGTCTGTAGGGCCCGGCTTGAGGACTTGGTTCCTCCACACACACCCCCTGCCCAACCGTGGAGCCAGGTAAGTGTTGCTGGCGAAGGATGCGATACAGCCAGTTCCTCCAGCCGATGTGAAGATGGGGTTGTACAGCCCTCACTTCATTGTACCCAAGAAAGGCAGTGGGCTATGACCAATCCTTGACCTGCGCATTCTGAACCGAGCCCTTCACAGGCTCCTGTTCAGGATGTTGACACAGAAACACTGGATTCAGTCAAACTAACAGCATGCCTCTATGTAGAGCATGTCCAGCAGATGCTGAACTGCCTGAGTCATTTCAGCGCGGGAGGGTGGTCCCACTGAAACAGTTTCAGAGGCTCCTGGGGCATATGACATCCACTGCCGCAGTCACGCTGCTCGGATTGCTTCATATGAGACTGCTTCAGTGTTAGCTTCACGACCTTATCCCAAGATGGCCACGGCAACACAGCACTCACCGGGTCTCAGTCACCCCGTCCTGCCACCAGACTTTCAGCCCATGGTCAGACCTTGCCTTTTTTTGGGTAGGAGTTCCCCAAATGCAAGTGTCCAGGCATGTTGTTTTCTCAACAGATGCCTCTGCAATCTTTGAGGTGAAGTACCTGGGGTTTCAAGTGGGGCACGGCCTAATAAAACCCCAGGAGAGAAAGGTAGAGGCAGTATGTGCCACCCCGAGACCCTGCACAAGGACTCTGGTACAAGCTTCCTCGGGGTATTATTGCAGCTTCATCCCTAACTTCTCCTCTCTAGCCACCCCTCTGGCAGACCTGACCAGGAAGGGGCAGTCAGAATGAGTAGCCTGGAACACGGACACTGAAAAGGCCTTCCAGGGGGTGAAGCGGGCACTCACTTCCAACTGGTCCTACGTGCCCCGAACTTCAGCTGCTCCTTCCTACTGCAAACGGATGCCTCCAAAATTGGATTGGGAGCTGTTTTGTCTCAAGTACTGGAAGGTGAAGAACATCCCATACAGTTTATTAACAGGAAGCTGACCCCGGCCAAGAAAAAATATTCAACTGTGTAAAAGGAAGCTCTGGCGGTGAAGTAGGCAGTCCTGGAGCTCCGCTACTACCTACTCAGCCATAAGTTCACCCTCATAACCGATCACAAGTGTCCCAAGCTTACATCAGCGTTGCCCTGTCCTTTAAATTTTGGACCATGTGATTGATAAGATAACATTTGATTTATGAATGGGGAAGAAATATACAATGCCCCGATCAAAGACACTTTATAATTAGTTAAGACACCATTCGGGAGGTGCCCCACAGCCTGGTTAAATACTCAGGACACCATCAAGATTTTGCTTTTAGTTTTAGCTCTTAGTTTTAGCTCTTAGCTTTTGCTTTTAACTTTTGTTTTCAGTCATGTCTGCTTTTTGCCTTTTAGCTCTTTAGCTTTTTAGCATTACTTTTTGCGTTCTTTGAGTACACTTCCAGCGTGTTTTGGCCTGCACGCTCACTGCTACTTAGCCATGATGAGAAGAAACACCACCTAGTCTTATCAAATTTTACTTCTACTCTTTTGCCAAATGCCATGTCTCCGAGTCCAACCTCGAGTGCCCGTCTAAAACTTCAACCAGCCCACAATTCTGCATCGTCAGCCAACGCCCAACCATTGGCTTCCAAAGATGTCACTTCAATGACTACTGAACTTCCAGCCTATCAACAACCTCAGGAAACCCCTTTTCAACAAGGATGACAACAAAGGGAACCCACTAAACAAGTTCAAGTACATCCAGATTCTGAACTGGTGCATTTAATATACATTTTAACCTTATTGAAGAACTCAATTCGAGGGTTAATTAAGTGATTCACAGTTGTTCAGGTCTATGCAATTGCACATATGTGTTTAAACTTGGGATCTCACATTTTCATTCTCCTAAACTCATTCTTTCCTCACTTTCTCCCTGCAACTTGTATGAATGCGTGAATATGTGTGTTCATGTGTTAGATTAGTTTATATGTCTTAGATTTATCCAATAAAGCCTTACTTATATTTGAAAAGATAAGCATCTCATGTTTCGTGCTTACAAGTTAATGTCTGTGACGAGTGGGTGGGGCCGAGAGCCGTGGGAACGGAGCGAGGCCAGTGGAGAGATTGGGAAATGAGCGACACCTGCTCCACTCGTCACAATGTCTTACACTGCCGATCTTGTTACTGTGCTAATTAATAGTGTTTTCACTATATTTTTGGATTTTAATATCCATTGCAGAGTTGCAACGTCTTGTTCAATAAATCGCTGGCCAACTTAAATTATTCCCTTTGAGCTAAAATTAATCTGTTTCCCTTACACTGTTTTAAAGAGACTTGTGTAAGGGCTGCTCTGCTCGCATTCCTTTGAGCCATAAAACAATTGTTATCAGACAGTGTGTCTTTGGTTGCCATGGAACCAGAGACCTGTTCTGCCTTTTTGAGGTGTTAGTTGCATTTTTGGGGAAGGGTCCATAGACCCTTTGGTTAGATGAGGGGCGTTAGATATTATTTGTTAAATCTAACAAATAGTTGTTTGTCTGATTGGTCCGAATGCTACGTGTTAAAAATAAGTTTGAAAATTTGTGGGAATCCACCATGATGGTGGTGATGTTGAAGGCGAGTGACCATGGAGATGTAATTTGTTTATAGCTTACGTTTAGCTTTTAAGTTCTGACGCTTTCGTTTTGGCTTTAAAATGAATAAAAAATTAAATTATTTTGTGAAAATTATCTTGATGGATATAATGTGTAAATTTCATAAATTATGATTGAAAACAGAGTTTATTTTTTGCAATAATCCAAAAGCCTATGAAAATCCTATTAGCTTTTTTGGGGGGGAACCAGTGCGATGCTAACAGCCAATCCACACACAAAGTGACGTCATAGTTCCCCCACTCTATTAATATAAAAGCAGACAACTGCATGTAATGTACTGTAATTATTATATTTTATATGTATAAGTACAACAATGGTGTACTTATACAAATAAAATATAATAATTGCTCAAAAAGATTGTTGCACAGCATAATGCTAATTGTCAAAGCTGCGGTTTTAGACCTTCTCACAGATGTATATTTATCCCAGCAAGTAAGTATTCAAATGACAAGTATTCAAATATTTTAGGCTATAATAAGGTACTTTTTCAATAGAGGATCAAAGAAATCTGAGCTTTTGCCCTTCCGGCATTCAGTAGCAGGTACACAAATGTGGTTTTCATTTGCATATCTAGATCTGTTATTTTAAAGGGAAAGATTATAATGAGAAATGTAATATGCTTTAACACACACAGGGTGTCATTTCCATGAATGCTGCACCATCATGCTGTTCACACTCCTCGCTGGCTTAGGTAAGCTTTTTTAATACCGACTTAATACCAACTGCTTCTGTAATTTTGCATTTTCTTTTTAAGGCATTAATTCATCCATTTTTATCCTATTTTCTCCTCAGGGCTTTTGTCCTTCACTTCAAGCCAAATATCTCAGCAGTATCACTTCATAAATATCAGAAAGAACTGGACTGAGGCTCAGAGATTCTGCCGTGAGATGTACACTGACCTGGCACCTGTAAAAAATGCAAAAGAGTTGAATGTCTTGCTCAAAACCATTCCTAATGATATATTGGACTTTATAGAAGTGATAATTTCAAATGGCACTGGACCCTGTCAGACAGTTTATACAATACAGAGATATTCAAAAACAGAAAGAATATAACTAATAATGGGGCGTGTGCTGCAATGGACAACAATTGGAAATGGTTTAATGATGACTGTGACTCCCAAAAACAATTTGTATGCTTTAATGGTAAGATTTTCTTTTGAAACTATTTAGCATTAACATTGAAATATATTACACAATAATTCTGTGACGTACTCTTCCCACTGGTTTTGTAACTACCATTACACATATAAATATTACGTGCCATTTTTAACTTTTGCTTGTTGTTTGTCTGTAGCCAGTAAAAAGTATATCCTGATTGAGAAGAACAGTTCCTGGAAGGAGGCCCAAGAATATTGCAGAACATTCCACACAGATTTAGCCAATGTCAGAACCTGCACAAACAATACTGTTGGTGACGTATGGATTGGACTATTTAAGGACTTCTGGTCGTGGTCAGATCAGAGCAACATTTCATTTCGTTTCTGGAATTTCAGCCTGCTGAAGCCAATTGAAAGACTCCACAACTGTACTGTAGTGATGGTGAACCAAACAGGGAGATGGAATGATGTTCAGTGTAACACCACTCTGCCCTTCATCTGTCATGGTGGTGCGTCATAGCATTTAAATCTACACAGATGGTGACAGACTACATTTGAATATATCACATACAAACCCATTGTCTATTCTAGCAAATTTAATTATTAATGTCCTTAATTATACACGAATTATACATGCTTGGTTTTCATCAATTGTAAAATAAGACTATTGATGAGACATATTCAATTTACTGTAACTATGTATGTAATATTTCTAAATTCTGCCTCCTTTACAGATCTTAAACCAACCACTAAACCAGCACCAACAACCAGACAGAATCCAAATTCATCTCTCAAATGTAATTTGCCTCACTTTCATCCTCTTAAAACTAAAATGTGACATGAGAATGGCTAGAATAATAAAATCAGCAGCAGCTAGTTTAAAAGAAAAGAAAAGACTTGATCTTTTTGTTTAGCTTCTTAAAGAACATTCTACATGTAAGGGATAATCAACAGTTTAAAGGATTGTAAATGCATGATGTTGAGGCAAAGATTTATGATTGTTTATACATATATTTACATTGTCCACATTCATAATAATTATGCAATGTATTAATCAAAAATGTTCTCAGCTGTTCCTGGATCAGCAACAACTCAGTACAAACTACTTCAAAATACAACCAAGGTGGAAAATACAAGCAGTCAGACAATACAAATACTCACTACAGGTGCAGAGCAAGGTGAGTGATTCGCTCACTGTGAATGTTTGTTAGTTTTTCTTATTTGAATTTATGCAAAAGTTGGCCTACATTGTTTATAGGACGTATTATTACATTCCACTGTCCTCGCCACAAAAGCATTATTAGCCTGCTAGATAACATTTCAAATCAGCAGAATTTGAAACAGCCATGTATACATAACATAAAAACCAAACATTTACATGTCAATGGCAAAAAAGGATGTACAAGAACAATGAATCTGGCCTGAAAGGCAGTTCCGTCAACAGTACTGAAATGCATATCCTTATTATCGAGCCCTCCTTTAGTGTATTAATGCACCTCTTAGATGTGTTATGTACTGAGCAGACACATTTTTCCAAAAGTCTGTAAAACAGTGTATAAACCCAACTCACAGGGAATGTTCTCAGAGCTTTGGCTAACGTTTGGTTACACTTCGTTTTGATGGTCCCCTGTTGACTATAAGTACCTTTGCTGCAGTAAATGTCAACTAACTCTCATCAGAGTGTTAGTAAACCGTTAGCTTAGTGTTAAGGTTAGTAGAATACAATTTCTAAATAAATTGTTACCAAATGTTTTGGCATAAACAAACATTCTTTCAGTAATGTTTATAAAATGTTTGTTGTGGGTTATCTGGACTGTTATAACATTTCCTTTTTTTTTTTGCCAAACTGTCCCAAAGATAACATGATTCTGGTGCATGAGAAACTGACATGGACCGAAGCTGCGAGTTACTGCAGAAAGCACCACGTGGACCTGGTCTCCATTCACAGTGAGGAGCTTCAGAACAGGGCAGCAAGAAAAGCCACCCAGGCTTCCACTTCTCATGTATGGCTGGGTCTCCATTACACCTGCACCTTCGACTTCTGGTTCTGGATAAAGAACAGAGAAGCGGGCTGCTATCAGAACTGGGCGCCTGGTCATGGGCCACGTGGTTATGAGGAGTGTGAGCTGTCAGGAGCTATGGAGTCCACTGGAGGGCACCGTTGGGTCGGGAGGCCAGAGAGTGAAAGACTTAATTTTATCTGCCAGTTATGCACAGATGTTTCCTAACCACAAAAGAGGAGCGACTGAAAGACAGATTTTTATTGTGTTGTACACACACAGACACAAACTCTCTCTCTCTCTCACACACACACACACACACACACACACACACACACACACATATATATATATATATATATATATATATATATATATATGCATATTCAAGTTGCATATATATGTACATAGATTAAGAAATAAAATAAAATCACTCTCACATTTGTCTCCTCTAAATTACAGAAGTGATCTTAATAACAATGCCTCAATATGAGCTTAAACATTTCTACCATATAATATCTATTAATAATCAAATCAGTCAATTAATAATCAAGACATAAGCCATTCATAATCATAAGCCATTTAATCATAAGCCATTTATTTTCCATTCAGCAAAGAAAGCTCCAGGTTTACATTTTCTGTAGATCAGTTTTGATAAAGGCATCCAGTACATTACTATTTCCAACAACAAATTAAGTGCCAACATAAACATTGTCCTGCTGTATAAAAAATATAATTATCTTTATTTCTGCATAATTAATGGAACCATATTGTACAGTTACTAGGAAGAAGCAAAAACTGGCAAGCAGAAGAGCTCATTATACGTATGTAACTAAAATCAAGTAGCAGAATGACAATACAAGAAATAAGCAGGACTAATGTAATAATTGTAAATGTTGTAAATTGTCAATAACAGTAATATTTGCCTAAAGTACATGCCTAAATATTAAAATATTTGCCTAAAGTACATGTTGTCAACTGTCAATATCAGAAATACACTCTTAATAGAAAAGTACACAGATGTATATCTAAAGTCAAAGAGAAATCCATAAGCAAACACCATCCCACTAAATCCCATATACTCAAAATCTTTTCCAATTTTCCACACTTATCTGGTCAAAAAAAAAAAAAAAAAAAAGAAGAAGAAAGAAAAAAAGAAAAATGCAGATGTTCATCGTTGACAGGAATGGCTGTTGCTTTAGAAAGATGAAGCTTTTTTCTTGTCACATATTTTCTAAAGAGAAATACAAAAAAGTTATTTATACCCAGAATGTTAAATCATATTATATGATAAATCTTTTAAATAGCTTTAATAACCTAATTGTCTAAAATGATTTATCATGACTACAAAGCTTCAGTCTGAATTATATACTATCATCTGGTGCTTAACAATGTAAAACCAAAAAACACACATCGGTATACATTTCCTTTAATAGTACTGTTCTGCTTCTTTTTCTTCCTCATTGAATCCAGCTTGAACAGCCTCTTGAATGCTTTTGATTTCTTCTGGAGGAGCAGCAGGTAGAATTGCAAGCAATTCTCGATCAATCCTTTCTAGTCTTGCGGTGCTCTTCTTGTCATACTCATTTTTATTCTTCAGGACAAGCTTTAAGATGCCTTTCTGTGCCTCATCACAGCTGTTCTGGAGCTGGTTTCGCTCATGCTTGAATTCTGGCTTACTTGTATCCATGGCCATTAGTTTGCCCAGTGAACTGACGCGGTCCATCAGGTACTTGTTGGAAACATCTGTGTACGTTGCAGAGATCATATGGACCAGACTAGCAATGTTACTGGCTTGGAAGGCTTGAGTGTACAGCAGATCTTTTGAGAAGAGCTTTGCATTGTAGGAGAGGGCTTGTGTTTTCTCTGATGTTGAGACAAAGTTTGTGAGAGTTTTGCTCAGGCTGGTTTTCACAATGTTGGAAACCATCTGAAAGAAGTGAACCATCTTCTCCCATTGTTCCTTCACTCTCCCCATGGCATCCATTCCTTTGACCAGCATCTTTATGGTAGTATTGAAGTCGATCTCTTTCAGTTCACAATTTCTCATAGTGACCAGGATTTCAGTTAGTTCCTTCTGGTTCTTCTCTAGGTTCTCCAAACACTTTTCATAAGTTTCTCTTGTCTTGTTTAGCTGAGCTCGGGTCTGCTCTACAGAGAATCGTGCATTCTCTGTGGCCTTCTGTAAGATACTTTCTCTATCTACTTTGTTTTCTTCTTTATGCATCATTGGTGGTTTTGGGAAAATGCCTGGAGAATTTGTGATGGCTTTGCTTTTGCTATCAAAACTATGAGCTAACTTGACCAGACCCAAGACCTTGTTTATTATGTCAGTGCTTTTGTCACATTTGCCATCTGCGGCATATTTTACAAGCTGGTTGCATATTTCTATACCATCTTTGCATAACATCTGAGCTTCTGTCTTTGCCGGGCAGTCAGAGATTTTCTTTAAAGTTTCGTTGATTCTTTCAAACTGTTTTGCTATGAAATCTGTCTTTGTAGTTTTGTTCTTCTGATCATACAGATTTATCCAGTCAATGTCATCAACTGTACTATTCACATTCATTAATTGCTGGATAGTCTGTGCACAGTTTAAAATTTCAGCTGACTTGCTATATGCGTTTATTTCAGCTACCACATCTATTGGCCTTTCCTGCCTCATATCATATCTTGCCATTTCCTGCCTTACCACATCTCTTGCCCTTTCCTGAACTTTAATGTGGCTTGCAGTGTCTCCAAGAGCAGCTGCTGGTAAAGGCATCATTATTGATGACTGAGTAGCATAGTTTATCAGACCATTAACCAGGACTGTAACACTCTGTGATATCCCACCCACAACATCCATGCCAATCATTTCCCAACCATCAGGTAGAGATTTGAGAGCTGCATTGTAGCTCTCATGAGCCTGATCTAGTTCCTTCTCCATGGTACTCACTGCCTTCTTAGTTCTTTTCTTGGTCTCTTCAGCTGACTGCTCCCTCAGTTTGCTCTCTTCCAGCTTCTTCTTAACTGCTTCCAACTCTTCCCCATAAAAGTGCTCTGCATTCACACATGCTTCCAGCAGCTCTTGAATGATATTGATGACATCAGTGAAACGTTTTTCAGCTGCATTAGACAACTCAAGACATTCATCTGCAATGTCTTGGATATTTTTCAACTGATCAGGAAGATGAGCTTTAACAACTTCATCATTGCCTTGGAACAGAATCTTCACAGCAGTTTTCATGTAATCTGGAACTTGGGCAGTATAGAGGCGAATCTGATCCATGTTCTTATGGGCTTCATTAAATGCCCACCAGCCAGAGTTACACACTTGCATGAGGCAAGCACGAAAGGAATCAGGGTATTTGATGAATTTATAGCCATCTTTTGGGGGATTTTTATTGATAGAGAAATCTGTTGAGGACGAGATGAATACCAACTCTCCCAGGATGGCTATGGATAGAGGTGCTGGAGTCAGATACTCTTCCCAGTTGGCATAAGGCTGCATTATAAGTTTGGTTTGGTTCCTCATTTCCTCAGCAGTAGAAAGACTTTGAGTAGATTTTAAGATTGCAGAATCCATGACTTTCCTGTCCCTGCCCAAAACAAAGATGAAATGTAATAATAATAATAATAATAATAAAATAAATTAATATATTCAATGATTATTTTTGTAAGTTGGAGAAAACTAATTGACAGAATCCTAGTGTGATATATTAGATAATGAAAATGTGAGTCCAAATAATACATCCAAGAACACTAACTCAAGATGTAAATCCAAAGCAGACAGGCAGGGATCAAAAACAGAATAAATCCAACAAGAGAAAATGCTCAGTATTGCTATAGAAATATTGGCAAAACATTGCAAGGAATGAAAGAACGACAAGTGGTGGGTGGCGGGCCATAGTAAAAAAAATAGTATACTTAAGCACAATTCATTTGTATGTACTTCAGTATAACTAAATTAATTTGTGTCACACTATAAATTAGTATATTTAAAGTCTGTTAAATTGAAACAACTACTTTTGTACTAAATGCATATTAGTTGTGCTAAAGTAGTGCTTAAGTTCAACTAAAGTTGTAATAAATACTTGTTTGTGCTAAATTGGAACTATTTCAAGTATATTTAAGTACACCTTAAGTATCCCTTCTTGTATTTAAGTTTTGAAATGCAGAATTCACCCAGCATAAACTTCAAATGAACTATGTGTTTACCGCGCATGCGCAGTAATGTAAATGTATTTACCGTAAATACGATTGTGCACCGTACTGACTGTCATTAATGCGCATATCCAGGTTCATTCACTTCTGGATGTTCGTAAGGTATGGTGGATATGAGATATTACTTTTGTTTTCTTAAAAATTTGCGTTTAAATTGCTTTTAATTGTAAGAATGCTTTGGTCATAATCATAGAGAGTGTCATTGCAAATGTGTGCGATTTCAAACATTTATGACATGACATGATATAGTATTCGAATGCTGGATGTTTTTAACTTCTGTTTTTATTTCTCCCCTGCCTAATACCCCTGTAGCCACCAGCTCTCCACCTGATCGAGGTTCGGTGGAAAGTTTCTCACATAACAGTCTCCTATCCTGGACCTGTGACATTTTTGGTTGGTCCTATTTTCATAGTGACCACTTTACTGACGGTCCAGACCAAAAGGGGGCGCCCCGTAAAGCGGGACTCCAGTACAGGAGGGTGGGTGAGTATGTAACCCTTTCTGCTTATGGGTGTTATGTTGCTGGTGGTTATATGTCTACTAACAAACTCTGTGAGTTTCCTTTACAGTGCTCAGTTCCGGCCTCATGCTCTGGTATTAGGTGGCCACGATCACAGGCTTTCGGCAGGCGGCCGTGCCGTGTGGGTTCGCCCCCCCGGGCGCGACACCCACTGCGGAGCGAGTCCCGCGTGTGGGAAGCAAGCGCTCTGCGGTTGCTCGTCCCACACCCCCTCTCGAGGAGCCTGGCTGATCGTCAGAACTGGCACAGCACTGCAGGGAATTTCATGGATGTCCGGCCAGGTCAACCCCAGGGGCCGCCTGGCCGCTTAGTGACGTCCAATTGGAAGGTGGAGGTGGTAGTTACGGAAGTCTTTCTGTATGTACTGCCTCAGGTGATGCTTCCCTCGCTTGAGGGTTGGAGCTTGCCTCTCCCGTGCGATCCAGCAGACATCCTACTGAGGCAGGAGCTGAGGCTCGGGGAATGGTGCCTTCGCACCAAGGTGTTGAAGCAGAGTTGGAGAGGTTGGCCAGACTTGGGTGGATCGGTTTTGCGGCTCGAGAGAGTATCGCACTATCCCCTCTGGCTTCCTCTGACTCATCCAGCTCCATTGGGGCTGGACTAGAGCCCTGCACGGGCCTCAAATCTAGGCTCGAGCCCGGCCCTGGCCCGAGTCGCTCAGGCCCTAGCCCGACCCTTGTCCGACAGCTCATCAGAATTATCAGCCTGAGTCCGACACAAGCCCGTGTTTTTAATTTTTAATTTTATTACACAGCGGAAGCCTGCCCTATTTGCAACAATTAAAAAATGGGTCAGTTTTGTGGTATGTTTCTTTTCATTTCTTTATCAAGTTAATTTAGAAAAATGTTTGGAGCATTTTTTTTTTATGATGATTAACGTTAAACAGCCGAGCCGACAGCGAGTAGCCTAAAACATATTTAATCAATTTAGCCTCTCAAATTAATGCTAATACTTTACTAGGCTACAATAAAATCCATGTATAAAACACTTCAAGCATATCACACAGACAGTTTAATAAATGTTTATTTATTAAACCACAGTGAGTAAAATAAATAAATAAAAAATTGAAATACTGAGGCAGGCTCGCAACAGCACTCGCAAACGAAATGAGAAATAGCCTACAATCTAAACAAAAATATTAATTAAAAACAAACGTGCAGGTTATCTTACCTCAAAAATGCACCACAGAACATGTCCATTCTTTTTTCCATTAGTTTCCAACAGTTCAACGAAAATAAAGTCCAGTCAAATGAAAAGTTAGAACAGTCTCTTACAGAGCATCGTGGAGAAAAAGAATAGCCTCCAGAGTGAAAGGTTTTGACCCAGTCCTCCTCTCCTCTATCACTCTTCCCGCTGCGCTGAAGACACGTTTGCTGCTGCTGCTGAGTGACGGGACACTAAACACAGAGCGAGCCAGTCTTGACAGTTGCGGTAGCAGGATCTCATGCTGTTTACATTTACATTACTTTATAGGCCTATAATAGCTACTACTACAATAAGTGGACATAAGTGAAGTGTAATCGTGGGTCGCGCTGACGGAAAAGCGCGCGTGCGTGCGTGTGTGAGACTGTCTTGTCAGTATGTCAGTTTAATTATAACGGGTTGAATTATCAGATTATGAAAGTTATGAGGTTATGAAATGTCTTTCTATGTTTGTTTTCTATCGTCGACGTCAACTTTTCATTTTTTTTATGTAATGTCTAAAAATATAAATAGAAGGTTAACCCATAAAAGGCCCGAGGCCTGGCCCGCATGTGAGCTATAACGTAAAAAATCGGCCCGAAGCCCGGCCCTAGGGGCATAAATTAGTCGGGGCCCGTCGGGCTTGGGCTGAAATGCAGGGCTCTAGGCTGGACGCCATGGTACAGGCGTGGCCGAGGCTTCATCTGTACGTTCTGTCCTCCAATTGCTCTGCTCCCGGGCCATTCCATCTACGAGCTGCTCTATCAGAGTGCCACGAGAGCCCCTCCTTAGAACAGTATTTGTAAATCCATGCTATGGTAAGTGTGCACGTGAAGTCTTTGCACACTTTCTGAAATCCACACTTTGGTAAGTTCGCACGCTAGTACTCTGCGTTCTTTCTAAAATCCTATATGGTGAGGGCTTCGCGCGGGTGCTTCGTGACCTTTCTTGAGTTGGTTAAAGCCCCGTCATCCTGGGCACCACTCCACCCAGGTATCCTCCGATACCTATCTAGAACAGGGCATTACTACTAGAGTACTGTTGGCTTTCGGCAAGTTTTTGCGAAAGCTAGCGGTAGCCCCTGTGTGACAGGCAAGACTTGGTAATAGACAGTGCTAGGTTCTTATGCCGTATCCCTTTAAAGGAATCTTTCGTGATTCCAAGCCTTCAGCTCTGCCCCGGGCCGAGGCCCTACAGGTAAGTTGGGTATGTAGCTTAGGCCTTTGGCCATAAGGGATAATGTCATGGACAGCCGTCGAACCGTCCCAGGGGCGACTCCCGGTGAAATAGTAGAGTTGGTACTTAGTGTTTGCCATGATTTTGGCCTGCACTCCCCTCAGCATGACGGCGTGCGTATACTGTTCCCCATAGTGTCCCCTCAGAGGACGCAGTTCAAAGTTCCTTTGACAGGGAGCGTCTCAGGTCACGAATGTAACCATGGTTCCCCGAGAGGGAACGAGTCACTGCGTCCTCTAGCTCCCTGCCATGCTTCGGACGTAAGCTTCACGAAGAAGATAAGTGACGGGTCCTATGGGCGCGTATTTATAGTCGCGCCGGTAGTGACGTTAGAGGCTGTCGCCAGCCAACACATAAGGGTTTTCGAAGTATGCTTCAGACACGGGTCACGACGAGGTGTTCCCCATAGTGTCCCCTCAGAGGACGCAGTGTCTCGTTCCCTCTCAGGGAACCATGGTTACATTCGTAACCTGAGACTTTTTTTCACTCAGAAAAGGCTAGTAAATTTACAAACATTTGCCAAGTAAAAACCTAAACATAATTATTAGTAGGATTAATCAGACATTTTTTAGTTGTTTATTTGGGAATTAAATTTTGTTGACTCTTTTTTTGTATACTTATCACTGTAAAAAAAAGTGTGCTGTTAAATATCATTATTTTACTGCACTGTAAAAAAAGAAAAGAAAATAAAAAGTACGATTTACTTAATTTTTCTTTCTTTTGCAATTTTTGCATTTATATGTTTTAAGTAAAACTTAAGCATGTAATTAAATAAAATCTGGGTTTATAAAATTAACCTTAAAGTAACAATGGAAAACCACCATGCTATTAAAGCATGTGGTTCACTTGCAAACATGCATGTAAGCATGTAGACAGACTGTTATCCTTTTAAGATAATATGCTCACACAATAAAATGAATAGCAAAATGAACACAATACATGGTACACCACACACAGTGATGGTAACAATCAGTGAATATTGTTTGAGTATGAATAGGTCATCTTGAGTAGAAAATAAACTTCATATGTCACAAAAAAAGTACAGTATGTTACTAAACCTAACATCAAAAGCAACCATAAAACAGTGTAAATACAACTCGAACACACTGATTTTTTTTTTTATTATTCATACCCCAGTGCATGATGGGAATATGGGATCATAGCTTTGATATTTACTTAAAGAATCCCTGTAAACATAACAAAGAGTTCCAAGTAAAATATACTTATGAATTCCAACTTTAATTTATACAAGCTTAAATTGAGTACTAACATAGAATTTACTTTTTTTTATATATATTCTCACCTTAACTAAATTATTTAATGTAAAATTACTTTTGTTTTTATCTAGTATAGTTAGTTAGTACGTAGAATTGTGTGTAATTACCTTACCTTGTTGGAAAGTGAAAAGTGATTATCTGAGTCTCAGGTTAAGCTCTTGTAAAACAGTAGAGGGATGAAATGAATGCATGCCTCTGGTTTTATTGCTTTCTGAAAGAGGTGGAGTTGGAAGATGAGGACTTGGGGAGGAGAAACTAAAATGATAACTCAGATATTCTGTCTCAATGCTATTGTTCCCAGATTTAAAAAAAAAAAAAAAATCCTATGTAGACAACAAAATCTGTTTTTTCTTAAAATAGAGAAGGGGGTAAGGGATTGGGTTAAGACAATGATAATTTTAAAATCATTAGTAATAATGTACTAAAATAGTTTAGCTTTATCATATTTTGAGTTATTTTCTAGTGAGTGTCTTTATCAATTTTGGAAATAAATTACAGATGCATAATTTCCAGTTTGTGCACATTTTCTTTTTGTAAAGTGTGTTTTTGTTGTTGTTGCTTTTTTTGTGAAGAACATTTTAATGAAGATAATACTCTGCAAAAAATGAATTAATTACATTACACAATTACAAAAACCTCAGTGGCTAAACTGTAACAAAGTCATGGCACACAAACAAACACACAGACAGACACACACACACACACACACACACACACTCTCCAACTCTCCAAATTTTACAGTTGGCCATTACTGCATTTGTGTGAATTTGACATCACATATAAATGTATGTAGGTAAATCAGTAGCTTAATGCCATGTTCCAGGCAACCTCTACCCCGGTTTTTTCCAACCTTCTACCCGTGAAAGTGCACTGGAACAGCAGTCAAACCCGTGACTTCCCACCTGTGAACTCGAATTATAAAATTTATAATCTATCTACAATTCCTTGCGCTAAGGAAGTTATGCATGACTTGCATGGAAAGCTACAAAGTCGTGAGTCGTGGTTTGAAGTTATGATTTACGGGCTCAAAAACCTGCCTTGAACGCAGCATAACTCGAGAGGTTGAAAATCTGAATGTGAGAACTTGTCATTATTAACATTTGTATTTGTATAAGTTGAAATTTACACTCACAGCTCTGATGTGAAAAGCTGACACAGACAGACACAGACAATGATCAAAACATCCGTGTTTTGAATTTGAAGTTGTAGATTAATAGTCACAAATGTGTCAAATGACATTCACACAAAGAAAATGACATACACAAATGTTTAGGACATATTTACTTTTGCACTTTACTTCAGTTTCGCTGCATAATGTCAAGCCAACATTTACAACCTCTCAGATCTGGCAGTACAAGTACATATCCTATTTATTGCTACTCCTTTTGCAGTATTCCTGATGCAAAACTCACTTGTGCACTTGTATATGCAGATGTGAGAGAGCAGAGCCGGGGGCTGGGCTTTGGTGTGAAGGGTGACATTTTATTGGTCGATGCCTGACCAATGAACAATGCCAGTGTAGCATTTGGACCAATCAGACACACAACTATTTGTTGTATTTAACAAATAATATCTAACACCTCCTCATCTAATCAAAGGGTCTATGGACCCTTCCCCCCAATAAAGGCAGAACAAGCCTCTGGTTCCCTAGCAACCATAGGCACATCTGATAACACTAGGTTTAAGATGCCCAGGAATGTGGCTAAGCAACTCAAGTCTCTCAAAAACTGACACATAATGCACATACAGAGGGACTCTTCTCTAATTAATTCATATAAAAACCTTACTTTAGGCAGTGTTGGTAAGGTTACTTTGGAAATGTAATAGGTTACAGATTACAAGTTACCCTGTTTAAAATGAAGTAGTGGTGTAACTTTTCAATTTCTTTATTAAAGTAATGTAACTGATTACTTTTGTTTACATTTTGATTACTTTTCTAAATCTCTAAAGAATGTTTATTTTCAAGGTTTAACCTTACTAGTGCTCAACACTGTCAGACTTTCACAATCCTTCATCACTTGAATTAAGATGATCAAATTTGAACAAATCCACCACAAAATCAGACTTTAGTGCTACATTTTACATTGAGATTGATATGAAGTTTAATGCAGATTTAAAATCATAAGAAATTGTTTACCGATACAGTTTTTGAAACCAAATCTTTGCATAACTACAGGAAACACTGCATCTAACAATGGTTTGTGAAAATTAGTTAATTAATAATAAATATAATAAATAATAAATAAATAAAAGCATATACGTCAACTCAAATACAGTTATCTTATAAGCATGTGTCCTATTCTGTGCACTAAACTCCTGAAACATTGGTGTCTTTTTTAAATATTGGTGTCTTTGTATATGATATGATGATCGTTTTCTCTAAATAAGTAAAATGGTCATGAATGACTCAGAGCAGTTCTATAGATTATGTTAATGTGTTTGTATACTCATATATTGAGGCGGCAGAGGCTGAAAACACTGTTAGCATCAGTAGGCCTATGTGTAGTAAATGAAACTGCATGTCTGCGTCATTAATTTCCACCAGGGGCGGACTGGGAAAAAAATTCAAACCAGGAAATCTCAAACTCATACAAACAAATTTTTACAAACAACATTTTTTGTATGGACCTGACATAAAAAAAAGGTTTAAATCTTTTGGTTGGGGACATGCAAAATAATTAAGTTCTCTCCTGAACTGCACCTGTTACGTCCATTTTCTCATGACTTTAATACTCAAGATTTAACAAAACTATACTTTCTAAATTGCCTACATTTCAAAATTAGTACATCACTACAATATCTTTATAGAAAAATCCAAAAACTGAACGAGTCATGTTTTTCGCATACAAAAATTAACCATTCTTTTATTATAGTAGAACTACATCAACCATGTTTTTTTATGCATTGATCCTTCATTTTGGATTCAAGTCATGACTGACCAATTTTGACTAGCCTACACATAAAAAAGCGGATGTGTTCTACATGTCTAAAGTATAAGTCTATAGAAAGAATAAAGCATCCTAATAAACTCATTGATAACAACTTTAAAGCATAATCTGCATGCACGATATACCGTACGCTCTTAAAATTGATAGTACACAAAATATGTGTAACAGGACTGATATCACATTAATGAGATGTTTTGGTTCGAGTCTTACACAACTTTGTTTTATTAAACAATTTTTCATGAAGTTTTAATATAAAATATAATAGTTTGTTACAATTTAGATGCTTTTATTATGAAATCACACAAATACCATTGTTTGTTAACACGTTATTAATTGAAATAACACTATGTGTTCATTTCCAGGCTAAGAAAATGCTGCGAGACATAAGGCCTCAATCTTACTATTTCGCTTTACATTTAAAACACTTAAAGTTGAAGATGGTGAGGAAAATCTATTTTCTTTGTACACGTCTCTAAACATGACTTAATCATAAATCAGTTGTTTTAAGCGACAGCGGTGATTCAGTCCGTTTTGTTCAGTCATAGTGTTTTAGGCATCCGCCTTTTAGTTTATTTATGATAGAGCTACAGGTTTCCTGTAGTTGGGCTATCTATCTATCTATCTATCTATCTATCTATCTATCTATCTATATATGACAAAAACTAGCTATACTGCGATACGTCCGGTGGAGTCAGAGGTCATTTGAGGATCACGGTGATGGCTTCCACAGAGGGAGTTCGTCACTCCTCAAGCACCCCACGGTGGAGCAGCCGGAGAGACGGTCTGGCATCTCTACAGGGTGGAAAGGGCCGGCCATTTCCTTTGGTTCGCCACCTTGAGACCAGATGTCAATCACTGCATCAGAAGGTGGGCTCGCTCTCTCCAGGTCCCGGCCAAACCTGGCGGCAAGTGCAAGTGGCCCTGAGATGGGTGATGCAGAGATGGAGGAGATTTTTTGTCAGGAGATGGAGACCGCACCACTCCCTCCCCCGGAGAGGATCTCTTTTTTCAGCATTTAATTGGATTCGTTCAGTCAGACAGCATGCCTCACCCAGGAACCTGCTCAGTCGGTGCTGAACTGCCTCAAGACTTTATCAGGCAGGATGGCGGTCCCACTGAAATTCTTTCAGAGGCTTTTGGGGCATATGGCTACAGCTGCAGCGCTAGTTCCAGTCGGTTTGCTCCATATGAGACTGGCTCCGTGGCCGAGTCCCAAGGTGAGCGTGGTGACGTGGTACTCACCTGGTTCAGATTACACTGGCCTGCTGCAGAACCTTCAGACCATGGTCAGATCCCTTATTTCTTCGGGCAGGAGTGCCCCTAAAACAGGTATCCAGGCATGCTTAGATATTTACAGATGCCTCGGCCACTGGCTGGGGCGCCACGTACAGTGGGCAGTGTCAGTGGTTTGGACAGGTCCCCAACTGCATTGGCATATCAATTGCCTCAAGATGCTAGCAGTATGCCTTGCCCTGAGCCACCTCAGATGGTGCATTCGGTTCTGGTCTGCATGGACTACATGGCGACCCTTGTGTATATCAACCTGATATGGTTTTATGGCCATCACTCTGCACCACTATGCTGACTGTCCTCTTTATTGGTGCAGCAGATAACAGGTTTTGTCATATGTGTATTTGTGTGTGCCCTGACTTTGTTAGTTTCACCACTCATGGGAAGAAATGTACCGCCAGACAGGGAGTCAGCAATAAGTTCAGGATGGTGGTGCAGAGTGATGGCCATCAACCCATATCAACAGCTTCAGTCAGTCCTTGATGTTTAATTGGAAGACTTTACACTGAGTGTCAGTCGCCCGTTTGTCACCATCCACATGACCTACTGTATAAAGTCATGTATATGGTTGAATATGCTATTGCAATTTGATAAAATCAGCCACATTAAGCTCAATTAACTTTTTAGTAAAAAATTGTGTCAAATTTAAGTTAACTCAAATAGCTTTGGAATTAAATGAGGGTGAGTAAATGATGACATACGTTTTATTTTGAGGTGAATTATCCATTTGAGTGAAGACAGTGTGAAGGGACATTGTCTTACAACTATATTCTATATTACATACTTTACTGGAAGAATGTGGTTTTCACAAGAGAAAACTAGAAACAGTATCACTGTTGTGGCTTCCGTTTCACAGTTCAGGGGTGTGTTTCCCAAAACCATTAGCTGACTATGTTCACAAGTTTCTTCATTATCCACATAGTTGGGCAAGCAATACTATAACAAAATTTACAAACATTTTCAAAAAATTGTGTGGTTGTAACAACAGCTCCTGACCTGATGTTAGAAGAATAATTTATTGTTAACAACACGTGGACTTAGACCACGCTCTTCAGTAAAATAAGTAAAATAACTTACAGTGCAGTAGTCTTTGAATTTAATTCAATATATTTACATTTGTCCTGAATGCTAAAAGCGTGCCTGACTTAACAGTTTAACCTCTGGACATTTTTATATTTAGTTAAATTGAAAAAGTTTAATTGTAATTAATTCAGTCAATATTTTTACCCCGTTTTAACACAGGTTTTTATGGAGACCGAAACACGACAGCATCCAAACAGAACTTAGAATCCATCATGGCGTTAATCATCAGTTTCTCTTGAAAAAGATGAATATAAAAAATTCCTTTTAATGTGTAAAGAGAATAAATCTGTATGCTGCTGTGAAGGCTTATGCCATCAAGTGGCCAGATACCTCTGGAGTTAAGGAATCTCCTTGGCTTCAGTTTCAGAATGTTGACAGACCACATAGGCCTTGCCAAAGAATCATGGCCCAGGTGACCCTAGTGATGTCTGTTACCGAAGGACTAAAACTCTGTTGTAAACTTGATCTTGTGTGATCTTATGGTCCACTCTTCTTTCAGTCTCTGCCACGGTCTGGTGGATATAGTGGGTTTCAATTTAAGTTTTGTATCATTTTCAGAGATTTTCAATCGGGTTTACAACAGGACTCTACATGGCTGGCCATTTCATTCATCAATGTTTTCAGTCTTCAACGTCTTTAAACAACTGCTTTTTCCATTTTGATGCATGCCATTAAACATTTTCCTAGATGAAAATTGCTGCTTTGTTGGTCGATGAACACAGGGAATGAACTGTATGTTGCCACAGGAAGTTTTGGTAAACATTTGCATTAACCCTGCCATGTAGCTGTATAAGAGGCCCAACTCCTGCTGCAGAAAACATCCCCCAAACCATGACACTTCCTACTCCACCTTTCACTGACTTCTTTACACATTTTGGATTCAGTCTTTCCCCAGTTTAACAATGAACATGTTTCCCATCTGACCCAAATAAATTAAACTTTATCACTGAACTGAACTTTGGACCAGTTCTCCTCTGTCCACAGAACATGCTCCTCAGCAAAGGTTAGTCTAGCCTTTTTAGTCTTTCTGCTGATGAGAGATTCACTGCAGAGTGGGCAAATTCTCATAAAGTCAAATTTTCATAATTATTGAGAAACTGTATGCCAAAACAGATCTTTACCTTGTTCTGCACTGAACTGGTGAGCAATTCCAGCTGCAGTGATGAACCGGTTGCCCACTGAAATTCTTCACATTATCCTGTATCTGTGCGGACATACTTTAGCCAGCCCAAAAATTTAATATTTAGCAATTATTAAGCAACTATTCAACTGTTAGTCTAGTAGCCAGCCCATAGAGCTCCATTATGAACCCGTAAATGTTGAGTACACCAAAGTTTTATTGCAGAAATGTGAAGTATGGGTCCCCAGAATACAGAAACTGCCAGATGCTAATTTGCATATGTTGAGCAATTTGGATAATTAGCATAATTAGCATTATTAGCTTAATCGTCCATTTTGGCCACATATTTTGCACTGTATGGCCAATTTCTACAATATGTGAGTGGATTTAGAGGCTGCTGATTTCATTTCTGGCTTTTTCAGACTTCAAAATGGTAATTCTATAACACATTTGGATAAATCTTTTATTAATTTCGGCACCTTTTACGTCCATTTTCTCATGACTTTAATACTCAAGATTTAACAAAACTATACTTTCTAAATTGCCTACATTTCAAAATTAGTACATCACTACAATATCTTTATAGAAAAATCCAAAAACTGAACGAGTCATGTTTTTCGCATACAAAAATTAACCATTCTTTTATTATAGTAGAACTACATCAACCATGTTTTTTATGCATTGATCCTTCATTATGGATTCAAGTCATGACTGACCAATTTTGACTAGCCTACACATAAAAAAGCGGATGTGTTCTACATGTCTAAAGTATAAGTCTATAGAAAGAATAAAGCATCCTAATAAACTCATTGATAACAACTTTAAAGCATAATCTGCATGCACGATATACCGTAAGCTCTTAAAATTGATAGTACACAAAATATGTGTAACAGGACTGATATCACATTAATGAGATGTTTTGGTTCGAGTCTTACACAACTTTGTTTTATTAAACAATTTTTCATGAAGTTTTAATATAAAATATAATAGTTTGTTACAATTTAGATGCTTTTATTATGAAATCACACAAATACCATTGTTTGTTAACACGTTATTAATTGAAATAACACTATGTGTTCATTTCCAGGCTAAGAAAATGCTGCGAGACATAAGGCCTCAATCTTACTATTTCGCTTTATATTTAAAACACTTAAAGTTGAAGATGGTGAGGAAAATCTATTTTCTTTGTACACGTCTCTAAACATGACTTAATCATAAATCAGTTGTTTTAAGCGACAGCGGTGATTCAGTCCGTTTTGTTCAGTCATAGTGTTTTAGGCATCCGCCTTTTAGTTTATTTATGATAGAGCTACAGGTTTCCGGTAGTTGGGCTATCTATCTATCTATCTGTCTATCTATCTATCTATCTATCTATCTATATATGACAAAAACTAGCTATACTGCGATACGTCCGGTGGAGTCAGAGGTCATTTGAGGATCACGGTGATGGCTTCCACAGAGGGAGTTCGTCACTCCTCAAGCACCCCACGGTGGAGCAGCCGGAGAGACGGTCTGGCATCTCTACAGGGTGGAAAGGGCCGGCCATTTCCTTTGGTTCGCCACCTTGAGACCAGATGTCAATCACTGCATCAGAAGGTGGGCTCGCTCTCTCCAGGTCCCGGCCAAACCTGGCGGCAAGTGCAAGTGGCCCTGAGATGGGTGATGCAGAGATGGAGGAGATTTTTTGTCAGGAGATGGAGACCGCACCACTCCCTCCCCCGGAAAGGATCTCTTTTTTCAGCATTTAATTGGATTCGTTCAGTCAGACAGCATGCCTCACCCAGGAACCTGCTCAGTCGGTGCTGAACTGCCTCAAGACTTTATCAGGCAGGATGGCGGTCCCACTGAAATTCTTTCAGAGGCTTTTGGGGCATATGGCTACAGCTGCAGCGCTAGTTCCAGTCGGTTTGCTCCATATGAGACTGGCTCCGTGGCCGAGTCCCAAGGTGAGCGTGGTGACGTGGTACTCACCTGGTTCAGATTACACTGGCCTGCTGCAGAACCTTCAGACCATGGTCAGATCCCTTATTTCTTCGGGCAGGAGTGCCCCTAAAACAGGTATCCAGACATGCTTAGATATTTACAGATGCCTCGGCCACTGGCTGGGGCGCCACGTACAGTGGGCAGTGTCAGTGGTTTGGACAGGTCCCCAACTGCATTGGCATATCAATTGCCTCAAGATGCTAGCAGTATGCCTTGCCCTGAGCCACCTCAGATGGTGCATTCGGTTCTGGTCTGCATGGACTACATGGCGACCATTGTGTATATCAACCTGATATGGTTTTATGGCCATCACTCTGCACCACTATGCTGACTGTCCTCTTTATTGGTGCAGCAGATAACAGGTTTTGTCATATGTGTATTTGTGTGTGCCCTGACTTTGTTAGTTTCACCACTCATGGGAAGAAATGTACCGCCAGACAGGGAGTCAGCAATAAGTTCAGGATGGTGGTGCATATCAACAGCTTTATTCAGTCCTTGATGTTTAATTGGAAGACTTTACACTGAGTGTCAGTCGCCTGTTTGCCACCATCCACATGACCTACTGTATAAAGTCATGTATATGGTTGAATATGCTATTGCAATTTGATAAAATCAGCCACATTAAGCTCAATTAACTTTTTAGTAAAAAATTTTGTCAAATTTAAGTTAACTCAAATAGCTTTGCAATTAAATGAGGGTGAGTAAATGATGACATACGTTTTATTTTGAGGTGAATTATCCATTTGAGTGAAGACAGTGTGAAGGGACATTGTCTTACAACTATATTCTATATTACATACTTTACTGGAAGAATGTGGTTTTCACAAGAGAAAACTAGAAACAGTATCACTGTTGTGGCTTCCGTTTCACAGTTCAGGGGTGTGTTTCCCAAAACCATTAGCTGACTATGTTCACAAGTTTCTTCATTATCCACATAGTTGGGCAAGCAATACTATAACAAAATTTACAAACATTTTCAAAAAATTGTGTGGTTGTAACAACAGCTCCTGACCTGATGTTAGAAGAATAATTTATTGTTAACAACACGTGGACTTAGACCACGCTCTTCAGTAAAATAAGTAAAATAACTTACAGTGCAGTAGTCTTTGAATTTAATTCAATATATTTACATTTGTCCCGAATGCTAAAAGCGTGCCTGACTTAACAGTTTAACCTCTGGACATTTTTATATTTAGTTAAATTGAAAAAGTTTAATTGTAATTAATTCAGTCAATATTTTTACCCCGTTTTAACACAGGTTTTTATGGAGACCGAAACACGACAGCATCCAAACAGAACTTAGAATCCATCATGGCGTTAATCATCAGTTTCTCTTGAAAAAGATGAATATAAAAAATTCCTTTTAATGTGTAAAGAGAATAAACCTGTATGCTGCTGTGAAGGCTTATGCCATCAAGTGGCCAGATACCTCTGGAGTTAAGGAATCTCCTTGGCTTCAGTTTCAGAATGTTGACAGACCACATAGGCCTTGCCAAAGAATCATGGCCCAGGTGACCCTAGTGATGTCTGTTACCGAAGGACTAAAACTCTGTTGTAAACTTGATCTTGTGTGATCTTATGGTCCACTCTTCTTTCAGTCTCTGCCACGGTCTGGTGGATATAGTGGGTTTCAATTTAAGTTTTGTATCATTTTCAGAGATTTTCAATCGGGTTTACAACAGGACTCTACATGGCTGGCCATTTCATTCATCAATGTTTTCAGTCTTCAACGTCTTTAAACAACTGCTTTTTCCATTTTGATGCATGCCATGAAACATTTTCCTAGATGAAAATTGCTGCTTTGTTGGTCGATGAACACAGGGAAGGAACTGTATGTTGCCACAGGACGTTTTGGTAAACATTTGCATTAACCCTGCCATGTAGCTGTATAAGAGGCCCAACTCCTGCTGCAGAAAACATCCCCCAAACCATGACACTTCCTACTCCACCTTTCACTGACTTCTTTACACATTTTGGATTCAGTCTTTCCCCAGTTTGACAATGAACATGTTCCCCATAATTTCGGACACAATTTTAAGCTATTTTCATGGTAAACAATATTCTCACATTTCAGAATCACAAGAACTGTTGCTCTTTGATGTGAATGTTGATAACCTCAATTTGTCTGCATTTCTTGAGGTCCAGTCATGTTTTTATGTAAATAAGCTGTTGTAGTTATAATAAGTATGTTGTAAAGCAAGGGAGCAAATTCACCGTGCAAATATTTTTATATTCTTATATCGCCTTAATATTCGTACAAAAGTCAGTCAAGGGATTTAATGTTGACATTTCAATGTTGAAATTACTTATGTTTTCAGATTAAGATAAAAGGTGGACAGAGTTATAATGACAGTATTGTTCAGTACATTGTGAATTTCTATTCAGATCAATTTTGTGGGACAAACTGGCCTCTTCAATGACGACGATAATGATGTCAACAAGGTTGTCAGAAAAGTGCGGGCAGAGGTCCAGAATATTCCATTGCCTCATGAATACGACTTTGGCAGCTTTATGCATGAAAGGGTCATTCAAGATACCATTCCAACTTTCCTAAGACTTGTCTCCAGTCTTGTGTCCAGGGAAGAAAGGGTGACCAAACCAGCACTCACACTTGCTCAATGCATCCAGCAGCACATCAGTAAAAGCTGGAATCAGACAACTTTAGGGCTAGCTGTAAAACTTCATCATAAGTATGGTAGTTCAGAACTGGTTCGGAACCTAAATGAGCATGGTCTTGTTGTAACAAATGACGAGGTCCTCCGGTTCCGGAAGTCAGCTGCCACATATGCCTCATATGATGCAGATAAGTACCTGCGGGTATTAGGACTGGAGAGGTGCATTGGCCCTATTCACAGTTGGGGTGATAATTTTGATCTTGTAGTCTTCACACCCAATGGTTGCCACACAACACATGCCATGGCCACTCAGTTTGTGCAAAATCCTGCAGGGATCCTGTTCCCTGGAGTGGCGACTCCAGACGGTGGGATTACATCACTAAAAGTACCCCGTCTGACAAAGCTCCAAGCTGAGAAATTCTGTCCGGTAGCTAACAGCAGTCTTGCCATTGAACATTATACAGGCCCTAAGAAGCTGACTCCACCCGCTCTGAAAGAAATGCCAAGAACAGCTACTGTCCAAGAGAGCATCCAAGAGAGGGTTTCTAGAGCACAGAGGAGGGATGCTGCTTGGCTCTGTCAGCTCCATTCTACTCCTCTTCCCCTGGACTGGTCAGCCTATAACGTTGTGCAAGATCGTCACAGTGATGAAGGTGTGTCTAAAATGAAGAATATAAGTGTCTTTGGACCATTGCTCGACTCACCTCCTGCTCATCCTGATACAGTGCTCCGTACCATTACATACCTGGACACATCACTCAAGCGGCTTGGCATGAGCTACAGTCATATAACATTTGACATGCAGCTGTACAAAATAGCTTGCCAGATCAAATGGGGTGACCCACAGAGATGGGCATCAGTGGTGCTCAGCCCTGGAATGATGGACACCCTGATGTCATTCATTTGCTCAATTGGGGAGCTGATGAATTCAACAGGCCTTGAAGAGCTGGTAGGTGCATCATTTGGCGGCCTGGCATCTATTTTCAATGGAAAGGCCTGGCCAAAGGCCATGTGAGCCTTCCGTATGGTTATGTATGCTCTTCTTCATGAATTCTTAAAGGAGGGAGAAAAGAGTCATCAGCAGATACTGGAATTCCTGGAAAAGGCAAGACAGCACCCAACAGGCCGATTATGGGTGGATTGCTTTATCACTCCAACCTTAATTGCGCATTGATTCTGGCGAGCAGAGAGGGTGGGTGACTGGCTGCTGCAACAACACTGCCTTGAAGAGATGCTACCCTATTTCTTTGCTGCTGTACATCACCACTATGCTAGATGGATCACTTGGCATTTACGTGAAATACAGCACCTTCCTTCCATTGCAAAAGATGACCTTCTTGCCGGAAGTCATGTGTGCCGCCATTCAGATAGTGCACCTGCAGTGAGTGCCGATATGTTTGGGGAGCAGACATACATCAGACAAGGGAAGGGAGCAGGGGGCATGAAGGGCTATGTGTGAAAAGTTTTCTTCATCACTTCCGGGGGCATTTCATACACCCATCTCTAACATGGTAGTGACTATGAAGTTCCAGAAAAATGGAATAAAGGTCAGTGGGAAGGTTGTTTGTGACCTTGAGTCATTATTTGCTCGACTGTTGGTGGAAAAATGGAATTCTCTTCTCTCTTCAAATATGAGCTTAGCCCAGTCCCCTTGTCTATCACTGATGACAATGGATGCCTCCGAAAGGGCAATAAGTCAGTGCTTGTCCAGCAGCTCGGAATTCCAGTCTGTCGGAATCCCCATCCACCAGATGTTGTCATTGTGGATGCATCCCAGCTCATTTAACACGTAGTTTGGCCATCATCTGGGACAGTGGCAGATCTTGCAGCCAGCATGGGACGTCGGCTTAATTGTTACGACACCCAAACTTTTGTCATCTTTGACAGATATTTGCAGGTGTCTGCCAAGGACCATGAGAGACACAGAAGAGCAGGAGAGAGCTCCACAGATTACAAGCTCTCATTGACTACACCTCTACCTAGTCGAGACAAAGTCTTGAAAAACAAGCACAACTAACAAAGGCTGAGCGAACTCCTGTGTACTTTCAATGTAGGAAGTAAGATCATGATGGTTAGTAAAGCTGACAGCATTGACACTCATGATGAGGCCGATATATCACTTATATCTTACATGTTAGATGCTATCAGACATGGGGCTTCAACTGTTCACATTCTCAGTGATGACACAGATGTCTTTGTGCTTATGTTTTATTGGTGTTGGAAGGCTGGTCTCACAACTAACCTACAGATGGAAAAATGGAATGGCACTGTTCTCAGCATAAATGCAACTGCAGAGAATCTGGGTGACCAATGTGGTTCCATTCTGGCCATGCATGCTCTTTTGGGATGTGATACCACCTCATATCCTGTCGGGAAGGGGAAGGTGTCTGCACTCAAGGCCATGAGAGTCGTACCTGGTAAGCTTCTCCACTGTATTGGAGAGGCAGAAGCCACAGATTTACAGATCACAAAAGCAACAAGGGCTTTCTTTCTGGCTCTGCACAATCAGAGGAACTCTGTAACCTTGGATGGAGCCCAGTATGAAATTTACTGAATGCGCAAAAGGCCTCCAGCACTGAAGGCACTACCTCCTACAGAGTGCAATATGCGCAATATGATCCACCGGCTGTGGATATCACCTTGTTTGGATGGGACAAGAAGATGGGTCTAAAGGAAGGAGAGGAACTGATTATGTCCACCCAGGATTCAAGTCAAGTTGCTCCTCCTGCTTTGTTAGATGTTGTCAGTTGTGGTAGCAAAGCCGGGTTGAAACCTTGCACATCAGCAAAGTGCAGCAGTGCAGCTGCAGGTCTGGCCTGTACCAGTTATTGTTCCTGCAAAGGCAATGATGGTATATGCTGCAACATACTTACACAGCACCAAGAACACAAAGAGAGGGAGGAAGGGTCTGGAGAAGATGATGACAGAACAGAAGAGGATAGTGAAGATGATGAGGCTGCCTTTTGTTAATTATTTGTGAGGCATAGCAGTTTGCCTGAAGGTGGTAGCCAGTGTGTGTGCTTTGTGTGGTGCGGAGGTGAGGCCCTCTTGGTTAGCCTTGCGGGCTGACCCGGGTTGCCCAGACTCAGTTTTAACTCTTGTATTTGGCGGAGTTTTAACGGGGTCCTCATTGGAACTTGCGGACCAACCTGGACATCCCTTCTGCCATTCTGGCATGGCCCTAGCGACTTGCGGGGCCTGTCTTGTATGGTATGTATATACTGAATATTTACATGTTTGGCGTGGTGTGGAGGTGAAGCCCTCTTGGTTAGCCTTGTGTCTGGTGGGCTGGCCCGGGTTGCCCAGACTCAGTTTTAACTCTTGCGTCTGGCGAAGTTTTAATTGGGTCCTCGTTGGATCTTGAAACTTGCAGACCAACCTGGACATCCCTTCTGCCATTCTGGCATGGCCCTAGCGACTTGCGGGGCCTGTCTTGTATGGTATGTATATACTGAATATTTACATGTTTGGCGTGGTGGGGAGGTGAAGCCCTCTTGGTTAGCCTTGCGTCTGGTGGGCTGACCCGGGTTGCCCAGACTCAGTTTTAACTCTTGCGTCTGGCGAAGTTTTAATTGGGTCCCCGTTGGATCTTGCGACTTGCAGTGCCTGTCTTGTATGGCATGTATATAGTGTATATTTGAACATAGTTCGTTGATCACACATGTTGAGCTACCCCATTAATATGTATTGTACAGTTGCAGGATCCAAGTTATGTCAAATACCCACATTGCTTTTTCATCCAGAAATGCATAACATTCAGCCTAACAAAGGTTCACTGATTATCCAAAATGCAATTTTGAATCTTCAAAAGTGTCAGGAGGGGATTCAGCCTCTCTAGACCCTGAAAACAAAGCATTTCATACACCCTTCTCTAACAAGGTAGTGACTATGAAGTTCCAGAAAAATGGAATAAAGGTCAGTGGGAAGGTTGTTTGTGACCTTGAGTCATTATTTGCTCGACTGTTGGTGGTGGGAGGCCAGAGAAAATTTAAATTCTCTTCTCTCTTCAAATATGAGCTTAGCCCAGTCCCCTTGTCTATCACTGATGACAATGGATGCCTCCGAAAGGGCAATAAGTCAGTGCTTGTCCAGCAGCTCGGAATTCCAGTCTGTCGGAATCCCCATCCACCAGATGTTGTCATTGAGGATGCATCCCAGCTCATTTAACACGTAGTTTGGCCATCATCTGGGACAGTGGCAGATCTTGCAGCCAGCATGGGACGTCGGCTTAATTGTTACGACACCCAAACTTTTGTCATCTTTGACAGATATTTGCAGGTGTCTGCCAAGGACCATGAGAGACATAGAAGAGCAGGAGAGAGCTCCACAGATTACAAGCTCTCATTGACTACACCTCTACCTAGTCGAGACAAAGTCGTGAAAATGTGCGTCCTCTCTCTCTCTCACAACTGCGCAGACCCTTCTCTCCCGCGATTCTAATCGCGGGTCTCTGTTCTTGCGATATTACCTCTAGATCTTACTCAAAGCCATAGAACATTTATTTAAACTTTAACTTTCACTCCCTACATAATACTCTCTTACCCAACAAGAAATGTCCTCATTTCTAACACAATCCTTATAATTATATGACACCAAAACAAAATGTAGACATGTATAACATTCAAAACAATATATTACCCAAAATCTGTATCAAAAGGGCCAAACTTACGAAAACATATTTAACAATGTTACATTATAACACAATAACATAAATCACAGAAGGAATCGGTATATCAAGAAACTCTGCATTAATATCTGCATACATGTATTAACCCCAAACATAAAAACCATGTACAGAGAACATGTAGCAAATCAGTAAAGTGCAAAATCCTTCAAATGGTAGGGCAATCGACGTGTCCTGGGAAGTACATTCCGAGTGGACGCTGAAGCATCAGGTGATGCAGAAACACCTGTTGATAGTGCAGCTTCAGGTGTGCCCAGTGTAGGAATCAACAGTCCAGAGTCCGAGCCCTGCATATTTTCCACAGGGCAGGAAGGTTGTAGGATTCTGGGCGGCTGCAATTGTGGTGGTGGTTCCAAGGGAACCTGAGGTGTGGGGAGTCCCGGTGGCACAGGTGTAATGTGGGGTGGGAGGAGTCCAGACAAAGTGTTCAGAGCAGTCGGCTGAACAGCGGGGGAAGGGGAGGCAAGGGTATGGGTGATCTTTGGGTCAGTGATGTACGGTTTCATGCGATTGTAATGGATGATTTTTGCTTTCGCATGAGGTCTAGATACATCCCGAACTTCAAAATTAACAGGGGTGGAACTACCAAAGGGGCATACTGGTTGCAAAACCTCATAAGGGCCCACCCAACGTGGATACAGTTTGTTATGGCGGTGGGCAGGATCATCCACTAAAACCAAATCACCACGGTTATACGGAGTGTATTTTAAATGACGATCATAGTTCAGGCGTTGTTGGTCTTGAGCCTTGTCTCGGAAAGCAGTTGCAGAACGATAAGCACAGGCCAGTCTCTTGTGCAATTTGTTAGCATATGCTGCTGGTGTGCCCACTGTAGCTGAACTGGAAGCATTATTGTCCTGGAGTAGTGTGTCCAAGGGAACGCGGGCTTCCCGACCATGAGCCAGAAAGAAGGGTGTCAGTCCTGTGCTAGTGTGCTTAATGGTGTTATAAGCCAATGCAACCTGTGGGAGGTGCTCATCCCACTCCGTACCTGAGTCAAAAAGTTGTTTGGAAAGTTCATCTTTTAGAGTGCGATTAAAACGCTCAACAGCTCCATCACACTGAGCATGATAAGGGGACGTACGGAGCTTCTTGATTGACAACAAGTTACAAAGGTGCTTTATGAGGTCAGATTCAAATTGTCTGCCCTGATCCGAATGTAGAGCCTCAGTGACACCGTGCTGTGGAATGTAGTGGTCAAATATACAACCTGCCACAGAGACAGCTGTCTGATCTTTTAATGGATAGAGATTGACAAACTTGGTGTACAGGTCCATCATTACAAGTACATAGCAGTTACCCTTGGTTGAAATAGTCAACTCAGTTATGTCTGCGGCCACTATTTGGAATGGACGGTCAGGAGAGATAGGAATGAGGGGTGCCTGTGGTCGGGGCACAGGAGAACGCCGCGACTGGCAAGTCGTACATTGGGAGCAATGTTTGGCGATGTCCGAAGACATATAAGGCCAGTAAAAGGACCACCTAGCTCTGTCCAACGTTTTGGCCAGACCATAATGACCCACTGATGGGTGTCCATGGACATGACATAGTATTTCAGGAATTAATGATGTAGGAATGACTACCTGCAAGGCATCATCACCAAAAGAGTTACGTACATGTCTGCATAGCACCCCATTGTGAATGATGAGGCGACTAAGCTGTGTCCACAGTTTTCTGAGGTATGGGGAAGCATCACGTAGCCTCCATAAGGGTGGTCTACGCCCTGTCTCCATCCAAGAGAAAACAACAACTAAATCTGGATCTGACCTTTGTTTTTCCATCACATCCCAATCACTTTGAATTAGAACGAGATTTGATGATGTGTGACTAGTAACAGTCATGGGTAAAAGAAAATTTTTGTTCATTGGCAATGTTTGGGTGTGTGCTGACACCAGTTTTGCTTGCAAAGGTATGGATGTGGTCAGGGTTGCAACCGAAATGGTGGACACATCGCCCCGAGAGAAACTATCAGATTCCACAGAATTAGTGTCTGGCCGCCTAGACATGGCGTCCGCATTAAGGTGTTTAACTCCATCACGATGAATGACATGCCAATCATAAAGGTCCAATTCTATGGCCCAACGAGCTCGTCTACCCGTAGGGTCATGATCTAAAAGGAGTTTCTTTAGACCAACCAGAGGCTTGTGATCCGTAATTATAGTGAACTGGTGACACGCAAGATGGTGTCGGAAGTGGCGAACTGACCACACAATGGCATACAATTCTCGATCGAAAGTAGACCATTTTCTTTCTGAAGCAGACAGCACATGACTGGCGTATGCAATGACATGCTCTTTTCTTTCCACCTGTTGTGAAAGAACAGAGTCCACTGAATGAAGGGAGGCATCTGTGTAAAGGAGGAAAGGAGCTGAAAGATTTGGAAAAGCCATAATTGGCGATGAAGTCAGCGCCTGTTTCAGTACATTGAAAGCTTCATTTGCTTCTGCTGACGAAGAGAATGATACCCCGTTGTGTGTAAGATGGTACAAGGGTTCGGCCGTGCGTGCAAAGTGTCTAATGAATCAACGATAATAGGAACAGAGACCAAGAAAAGCCCTGACCTGTGTGGCTGATGTTGGGATAGGCCATGTCTTAACTTTATCTATGTTAGACGGGTCTGGCTCAACACCGGAACTGGAAACACGGTGGCTCAGAAAAGTGACAAGAGGAGCATGCTAGATGGCACTTGGATGGCTTAAGTATTAGACCAGCTGTGCGAAATCGCTGGAAAACTACACATAAGTGCTGTAGGTGTTGTGAGAAATCGGCACTGTAGAAAATAATATCGTCTAAGTAGATCAAACAAACGCTCCAATGCAGACCCCGAAGCACAAGTTCCATTAAGCGTTGGAAACTGGGCGGTGCGTTAGAGATGCCCATTGGCATCATACGGAATTGATACAGCCCAGTACCAGTGGAGAAAGCAGTCTTTTCTTTGTCATTCAGGTTGAGTGGTATTTTCCAGTAACCAGCAGTCAAATCAATAGTGCTAAACAGTCTGGCTCCAGAAAGCCTGTCAAGGGTATCATCCACCCGAGGAAGAGGGTGTGAATCTTTAATTGTAACACCATTGAGGCGTCTGTAATCGACACAGAACCGGTGTGTGCAATCCTTTTTCCAAACAAGCACAACCGGAGCTGACCATGGACTGTAAGACTCCTCAATGATGTTGTGATCCAAAAGCTTTGACACCTCTTGTTGCAGTACAGCCTGAGTAGCTGGTGACGTTCTATATGGGCGCAGTTTTATTGGAGCAGCTTCACCAGTATTAATGCTATGTGTAATCAAATTAGTTTTGCCATAGTCATGCGAATGAGAGCTAAAAATGTCAGCAAACTCTGTCAGCAGGCTCTTGAGCTGTACCTGTTCTTCAGTATTTAACTGCGTATCCTCCAAAATGCACTTCAGGCATTGGACGGACATCTTCTGTAGAAGTAGTTACGGCTGAGACTAACGCATACTCATATGTATTGCCGGTGACTGAAAAAAACTGACCTAATGGGCATCCAGCATCAAGAGAGACTTGTTCATTAGTCGGGTTTACAACTCGAACCATGCCCCTCCCTTTTTGAACAGAGGTCAATGTTCGAACGACACCTAAGGTAACAACTGGAGGAGGCTGTGGTTCCAGTATCCCCATGTACGTGTCAGTGAAAGGATTCGCTATGCCATTATCTTTGACAGAAATTGGGATTACCATTTCTGGCGGGACAGTCACCTGAGCGACACTGACTGCAGAACCTTGTACTGGAATCAGTGACTGGGGTGGTGAAAGAGGCACTGAAGTGTTATATAGTTGCAAACATGCATGTGGTATGTCAACAGTAACGTTGTGCTCAATTAGGAAATCCCATCCTATGAGAACAGGATGAGTAGCGGTGCGCACTACATGGAATACATGGGAAAATGTGACATCTCCAATATGTACGGGAGCTGTCACGGAGCCAAGTATGTCTAATTGCTGTCCAGTAACTGATGACGCTAACACAAACGACTTGCTGATAGACTGAGTAGGCAAAACTGGAATGGATCTACGACAGTCATCTGTAATTAGAAACAGGCCTGACCCTGTATCCACCAAAGCATGCAGTTCAGTTCCAGCCAGTGCAATTTAAATAAAAGGTATGGGTGGAGTAGAGTTAAAACCAACTGTATCAGAGTGGACCATTATTGGGGATGAAGCTGGCATTTGGTCCCCAATGACAGCTTCTACTCGTTTCCCCGATGTGGCGAGGAAGGGGCTTTCCCTTCTGTGAGAATGAGAGAACTGTACATGTCGTGTGGGGGAGGTATAATACCTTGGTGAACTATAGGAATGGGGGGGGGGGTGGCGACGGAGAGCTATGTCTGTGATAACTGGAATGTCTGTACTGTGGACTGGGTGAGGGTGAGCGAGCATAACGGGTTCCATGTTCACGGTCGAGGTCGGGCCGGCGCTCCCGTGAAGGCGAGTGGCCAGACCTGGGGTTTCCATAATGATGTCTGTGGGGGGTGTATTCGTCAGATTGTGAGAAGTAAGGCATGTGTGACTCATGACTACGGGATGAATTAGAGTAGCCACAATGTCTTTGGCAGGAGAAGTGATCAGTTGGGGGTGGTTGATCAAGTTCGGAGTAGCCATGGTGGTATCGTTGAGAATAGCAGTCGTCCCGAGGGTGTTGTCGACCTCCCTGTGTGTGTTGTGCAGTACAGCAGCAGTCTCGACGGCGATGACGATCGTCCAAGCTAGGCTGGCTATGGCGTGTTGTGATGTCGTAGTCCACGGCTGCACAGGACTGATGTGAAGAGTGTGTGGAAGATGTCACTTCGTCCTGAAGACTGGAAACCCGCTGCGAAAGCTGGTCCACACGTTCATCCGTCTGTCGTAGATGTGACTGGCGTAAGGCATGCAAGTCAGTTCGGAGTTCAGCTATGGCTGATGCCAGCTCAGAAATTCCGTGCTGCTGCATCATATTGAGGAAATGCTTCTGTCACTAAATTCGTGAGTTCAGCAGCATAGACTTCAAGAGGTTCTTGTGGTTTACGGGGACGTGCATTCAAAAATGTCTGAAATGTGGCCAAAAATGTTGTGCGGCCAAAAACAGTGGTCAAACTGGCTTTAGTTAACTCATAATCAGCTTTCACTTCAGATGAGAGAGGCTGCCAATATGCAAATGCTGGACCAGTAAGCTTCACAGGAAGAAGTTTGGCCTTATCCAGGAAAACAGCTGAGACATTAAGTGCAACTTCAAATCTCTGTATCCATGCACTAAAAGGCTCTGTACCATCTCCAGAAAAAGGATGAGAAAGGTCAATTTTAAATGGCAGATGTGGGTTTGCTGCGTCTGCAACATGTCTGTCTCTCTGTACTGCAGCTGCTTCATGCTCGTCGTCCGCCATTTTGTGTGAGAGAGAACGCACGTAAAGAGGTGAATATCAGGCATTAGCCACATCGGATTACACAGTGTGCGGCCTCTCTCTCTCTCACAACTGCGCAGACCCTTCTCTCCCGCAATTCTAATCACGGGTCTCTGTTCTCGCGATATTACCTCTAGATCTTACTCAAAGCCATAGAACATTTATTTAAACCTTAACTTTCACTCCATACAGTACTTACGCTGTACAATCTATTAAGACTGTGTCTGTTCCCCGAATAGTGAGGTCAAAATATACATTTTATGTAGGATCTAGAAAGAATCTTATCGTGATTAAACCAGAAACATGTAAAGTAAATGAACAAAAACAATCTTTAAAGTTTGGGCACATAAATATTAGATCAGTCACACCCAAAGCAGTTATTGTAAATGAAATGATCACAGATAATAGTTTTGATGTACTCTGCTTGACTGAAACCTGGCTAAAACCAAATTATTATTTTGGTCTAAATGAGTCGACTCCACCAAACTACTGTTATAAGCATGAGCCCTGTCAGACTGGTCGTGGCAGAGGTGTTGCAACAACATATAGTGATATTCTCAATGTTACCCAGAAAACGGGATACAGGTTTAACTCATTTGAAATACTTCTGCTTAATGTTACACTGTCAGACATGCAAAAGAAATCTAATGTATCTCTTGCTCTGGCTACTGTGTATAGACCACCAGGGCCGTTACAGAATTCCTAAAATAATTTGCAGATTTCCTCTCAGACCTTCTGGCTACAGTTGATAAGGCGCTAATCATGGGAGATTTTAATATTCACGTTGATAATACAAATGATGCATTAGGACTTGCGTTTACTGACCTAATAAACTCTTTTGGAGTCAAGCAAAATGTCACCAGGCCCACTCATCGTTTTAATCATACACTAGATTTAATTATATCGAATGGAATCGATCTTAATGCTATAGATATCGTACCTCAATGTGATGATATTACAGACCATTTCCTTGTATCGTGCATGCTGCATATCACTGATATTAACTATATGTGTCAGCGTTACCGTCTGGGCAGAACTATTGTTCCAGTCACCAAAGACAGATTCGCAAATAACCTGCCTGATCTATCTCTATAACTGCTATTTGTACCCAAAAATACACATGAATTAGACGAAATGACTGACAACATGGGCACTATTTTCTCTAATACATTAGAAGCTGTTCCCCTATCAAATTGAAAAAGGTTAGAGAAAAACATACTGTGCCATGGTATAACAGTAATACTCACTCTCTCAAGAAAGTAACTCGTAGTCTTGAACGCAAATGGAGAAAAACGAACTTGGAATTTTTAGAATTGCATGGAAATACAGTATGTCCAGCTATAGACAGGCTCTAAAAACTGCTAGGGCAGAGCATATCCACAAACTCATAGAAAATAACCAAAAGAATCCAAGGTTTTCATTTAGCACAGTGGCTAAATTAACAAATTACCAGACACCATCTGATTCAAATATTCCACCAACATTAAATAGTAATGACTTTTTAACTATGAATTTCTTCACTGATAAAATAGATAAACATTAGAAATACAATAGCGAATGTAGATCCTACAGTGTCTAACACTTCAGTTTCATCCATTGCACCCAAAGATAAACTGCAATGCTTTACAAATATAGGACAGGAAGAGCTAAATAAACTTATCACTGTATCTAAACCAACAACATGTTTATTAGATCCTGTACCCACTAAATTACTGAAAGAGTTGTTACCTGTAGCCGAAGAACCGTTTCTCAATATTATTAACTCGTCGTTATCTTTAGGTCACGTCCCAAAACCATTCAAGCTGGCGGTTATTAAGCCTCTTATTACGAAACCAAAACTAGATCCTAGTGAACTGGCAAATTATAGGCCTATTTCAAATCTTCCATTGAAGAAGTTGTGTCTGCTCAATTGAGCACCTTCCTGCACAAAAATGATCTGTATGAAGAATTTCAGTCAGGTTTCAGGCCCCACCATATAGCACAGAAACTGCACTTGTTAAAATTACAAATGACCTGCTTCTTGCGTCAGATCAAGGCTGCATCTCATTTCTAGTTTTACTTGATCTTAGTGCTGCGTTCGACACCATAGATCATGACATACTCATAGATTGATTACAAAACTATACAGGTATTCAAGGGCAGGCTCTAAGATGGTTTAGATCCTACATGTCCGATCGTTACCATTTTGTTTACTTAAATGGGGAGTCATCTCATTTATCATCAGTAAAATATGGAGTGCCACAAGGATCCGTCCTAGGTCCCCTTCTATTTTCAATATACATGTTGCCCCTTGGTAATATTATTAGAAAATACGGAATTAGCTGTCATGCTGATGATACTCAGCTATATATCTCAACAAGACCAGATGAAACCTCTAAATTATCTAAGCTAACAGAGTGTGTTAAAAATGTAAAAGATTGGATGACCAATAATTTTCTCCAATTAAATTTGGATAAGACAGAGATATTAATTATTGGACCAAAAAACACTACACAGAATCTTGCAGATTACAATCTGCAACTAGACGGATGTACTGTTACTTCTTCTACAGTCAAAAAACTGGGTGTTGTATTAGACAGCAACTTGTCTTTTGAAAATCATATTTCCCATGTTACAAAAACTGCATTCTTCCATCTTAGAAACATTGCGAAGCTACGAAACATGTTGTCTGTTTCTGATGCAGAAAAGCTAGTTCATGCATTCATGACCTCTAGACTGGACTATTGTAATGCACTTCTAGGTGGTTGTCCTGCTTCTTCAATAAACAAGCTAGGTAGTCTAAAATGCAGCGGCTAGAGTCCTTACCAGGTCAAGAAAATATTATCATATTACCCCAATTTTACAGTCTCTGCACTGGCTACCTAGATTCCCACAAGTCTTCTGGATCACCTCCTGATTGCTGCCAACGTCTGTATCCTAGAAGTATTTAAAAGGATGGAGAACTCAAATTCTTGTGTATTAACTTTAACAAATCATTTATTAACCTTGAAAAAAAAAAAACTCACCATATACTCCATACTGCTAGGGTCTTCATTGGATACTTCACTTTCATTAGTCTGAAGATGAAAACAACAAAATTTAGCCTTTGTTTTTTTCTAAAATTACATGAAAAAAGTCAGTCATTCATCTTCTTATGGGAAATACAGGCAAGCAGTCAAGATGGGATTCTAACAAACATTACAGTGGAAAATGGTACACACATCTGGACCCTGTACGGTAAGCAACAGAACTGGAATGTTCCCAGACCCAGAAACATAGTAAAGACATCAGTAAAACAGTCCACGTGACATCAGTGTTTCAACCATAATTTTACAAAGCTACAAGAATACTTTTTTGTGCAAACAAAACTAGACATGTGTGACTAGACTTTATTCAACAATTCCTCTCCAAATCGCATCTTCCACCATATTAAATAATGCATGCGCATGGTGCTGCTGACCTAGAGCACGCATGCGCTGAGCCTTGATTACACGCAGACGAAAGCAATGTTCATGCCTCTTGTTACTCTTCATAATGGCGGCATATGTGATTTGGAGAAGAATTGTTGAATAAAATCGCTATTTTTGTTTTCTTTGCACAAAAATGTATTCTTGTAGCTCTGTTAAAGTGTGGCTGAAGCATTGATGTCATATGAACTGTTTTAATGATGTCCTTACTATGACTCTCGGAACATTTCAGTTGCATTGCAGCCTTTATGGAGGTTCAGAAATCTCTCGCATTTTCATAAAAATATTAGGGATGCATCGGTTGACCCGCCATCAATCGGAAACCAGACGGTTTTTGCTTAAAATACGCGATTGGTAATCAGCCGGTCTTTGGCCTTTTTTTCGGCCGATTTTTCCGGAAGTGCGTCCGCGTGCTCAGACTACATCTACATGAGGGTGAGTAATTAATGACATGGTTTTTTTTGGGTGACTTAGCCATTTAAACGCACCTGAACCAGCTAATCAAGGTTCTTGGGAATTTTAAAACAAAGTATTACTAGAAGTTCCAGGTCTGGACACCCCTGCCTTGCATCAAAATGAATGGTTTCTGGGAGGCAAATGCATTCATAATCTGTCAATTTATAGTAATACCACATATTTTGTATTTATCGTATTAATAAACCTAATCTTATTCTATCTGTCTTTTGTCAATTTCCAATGGCCAGTGAGAGAATAATTTTTTAATACGAGGTTGTGTTGAGTGCAGTTGTTCTTACCTGTGTAGTGGGCACCAAGAGGGTTTCATTATTTGTCCAAGGACTCTTCTTCAGTATGCAAACATCTTCAAAAGTTTTGTAGTGTGGATCCAGTTTGGCAAAGACTGTTGATTCTAATGGGCCTATGGTAATTCTGGATGTCTCAAATTCTGCACAAATCTGTAAACACATGAAGTGCAATGAAAAAAAAAAAAAAGGTTTAACAGCAAAAACCAATTGAATTATCAAAATATTAAGTGATTTATTTGTGTGAGTGATGAATAGTGTAATTTTTACCATTCCAAAAGGGTGAACTTGATTACATATCTAGAGCATTTGTATAATGTGAACAGCTCAGAGTACTGTCTGGTTTAAAGTCATTGTATGACCACACCACCATGTTAACAAAGCTTCAAATACTTCCACTGTGCTGAGCCAGGGGTCTCCAAACTCGGTCACATGTCATGGTTAGACATTTATTGATTATTTAGCTTTTGCAATTAGTTAAAATATACATATTCTAACAAATAAAGGTTATTACTTCCGCTTTTGAAAGTCATTATGTATTACTAGTATACAATTAATTTATACAAATAAATATATTTTGCACACAAAATGAGATAAGAGAGAAACTCCTATTCACCATTTGATTAGCTATAGGAGGAAGTAGCTGAATGACAAATCATTCTGCCTCTTTACATCTCTTATTGTAAGCCATATGTATAATAAAAGTAAAGGTAAGTGATAAGACGTTTTATTTTTGGATAAACATTTTACTAATAAATACAATCTCTCTTAAAATACCTTATTGGGTTATGATATTTAAAACAGTTTGGTTTGATCTAGCGCAGAACTAAAACTTTAATGAAATATTATAAAATAATTTTATGATTAGCTAGCTCCACCCTGGAGACCTGCTTTATAACAGGAAATCAAGTTATAATTCTAGCGACACTAGAATTTGCTCTGTATTTTGTATGTTTCAAATTGAAAAGCTATCTATTGCATAAGGACTGTTATATAAATAAACGTGACTGGACTTTTCTTTACTGGAGTGCCTGGAGAACCTCAGAGTTCGTGCAAACATCCACATCGCTGTAATCAAATATGTTCTTAAGAGCTGCTTTTACATCGCGGTCAGTTTTCGTTGAGTTTATGCAGTTATTGAGAGGAAGGCGTGCAGTATATATTTACATATTCATCCAAGGTTCGGATCGGATCGGTTTGCCTCAAACTGAAGCGCTATCTTCTTCTTTTGAAATGAATCAGGAGAGTGTATTACAATCTTGCGCTATAGCGCCACAGTGGTCAAACTACATTATTGTAGACTTTCACATTAGGCATACGAGATCAAACCACTAACGTTACTCAAAAACATTTGCCGGCATTTTTTTTTTATCGTCGACGTTGTCGATAATGTGGACTAATTGTTTCAGCCCTAGTGTAACGTTATATATATACTCAAGTCAATACTTTACAGAGAGTCTTGCGCTTTCACATCTCCCAACCGCTCAAAATAATCTATTAACGGTGCAGTAAACTTATTACACAATACAAGACTGCAAAACAAAAGAACCCCAAAACAGGAACTCTAAGAGAAAATAAAGACTGACTTTTTTTTTTTCTTTTTTTTTTTTTTTTTATTCTCTTTCAGAATCAAGCAAACAAATACTTAACACCAATTAGAACATAAACAAAACAAGAGGGATACATATAACAGATATACATCATGGACAGTAAATAAAAAATAAAATAAATAATTACAGTTTACAAATGACACTTTTTAATATGAGGGATGTTTTTATACATTTCTTGTTCCTGGAAGTTGAAATCAATGAGTCATAAAATATTTTAAGTTCTTTACAAAAAAATTGAAAGGAGGGAGTAATGGACATTATTCTTGCTTTATGTACATGAAACTTCCCAAGAAGAATTATCACCTTCAAAGTGTTATCAACTACATCTGATCCAGTATTACAATTAAAAAAAAAGGATCATAGATTCATCTATTTTAATTATTTTATAAAATATATCAAAAAACAGCCTATTTACCGATTTCCAAAAGTCTTCGGAATATTTACAGTTACAAAATAAATGTGTAAGTGTTTAATTTTCTAAATTACAAAAAGAACATTTTGGAGAGACATCTTTTCTAAACTTGTTAATAAATGTGTTACAAGGATAGTACCTATGTAGTATCTTAAAATGTACTTCCTTTGCCTTATTTGGCAATAAAAATGTATTAGTAGCCGACCATATTTTCTCAGTGGAGGGTATAAAAAAAGATTGTTTCCACTTTATGAGTGCTTTTGGGTAACAGCTGACATCACAGTTAATACATTTCCTAATATGTGAGTTATTACACTTAATATCCATAATATTAATACCTCCAATAACAAGATTTTGAATTTGTCGGACAACTGAATTATACCTGAGATGTACTTTGGTACAGCAATTTAGGGGAAATGCTTTTCACAACCAAATTATAATCTCTACAGGAAGAATCAATCACTGAAAAAGAAACAAACTGCTGATAAGTATAAATCTCACCGTTAATATTTAATAAGTCTGAAATAAATATAATTCCCTTATCAAACCAATCTTTTTTAAATATACTCTTGTTTTTAGCCAATACAAATTGGTTATTCCATAGGATGCAAGTATGTGGAGAAAAATTATGCTTAAAGGCTATTTTCCATGCATCTAATGATTGCTTATGAAAGTTAGATAATTTTATGGGAAGTTTACTATATTTGAAGTCACACGATAGTAAAAAGGGTAATCCACCACACTTTTCAAAAAACAAATTGGGGATATAAAACCATATAGATTTACTCTGGGCCAAACAATGTTTAATCCAATTGATTTTAAAAATAATTTTAAGAGTGCTAAAATCAAGGACATTAAGCCCACCCTCTGAAAAAGATCTAATAATAGTTTTTCTCTTTACATATTCAGTTCTATTTTTCCAGATAAACTTAAATAAAGCCCTGTCAATATCAGAACATATTTTAGGATCGACATACAACGACAGAGCAGGATATACCAGCCTCGAGATTCCCTCAGCCTTGGAAAGCAGAACACGCCCATGGATAGTCAGATTCCTCTGAGACCAGCAATTAAAAACTGTTTTTGCTTTAAGTAAACATTTAGAGAAATTAGATTCCATTCTTTCAGATGAACATTTACTAATTATAATACCAAGATATCTAACGGAAAGTTTTACCTTAATTCCACATACATCTGATATATCAGAGTGATGAATGGTCATAATCTCAGATTTAGACTGATTAACAGAAAGGCCAGAGGCCTGCGAAAACAGTTTTAAAGCTTGTAAAACAATAGGGACCTGCCTTTTGTCTTTTAAGAAAATACATGTGTCATCTGCAAGCTGACTAATCAAGATAGTGCGGTCTGCAATTTGGATGCCCTCAATATTTGAACAATTCACTGTATAAAGATTAAGAAGCTCTGCAGCAGAAACAAAAGGGGAGAAATAGGACATCCTTGCCTAATTCCTCTCCCAATGACAAAACGTGGGGAAGTTCCAGAAGACAAAGACACATTACTTGTGATGTCTTTATATAGGGTCTGTACAGTTTTCAAAAATTTAGGACCAAAACCGAAATGTCTTAAGGCTTCATACATAAAGGCATGCTCAACTGTATCAAACGCCTTATAGAAATCTAAAAACAAAATAAGCACATCATCATTAATCAATTCGGAATAATCTAAAAGATCTAAAACAAGACGAATATTATTTGATATGTGTCGACCCTTCATGAAGCCAGATTGTGTGAGTGAGATAACTTCTTCTAAGCAGGGTTTTAGTCTCCTTGCATATAAAGCAGCTAATAATTTATTATCAGAATTAAGCAAAGTTATAGGGCGCCAATTATCTAAAAACTTTTTATCTTTATTGGATTTAGGTATTAAAGTTATTAGGCCTTGCTTCATCGATTCAGACAATTCACCACTGTCTAAACACTCTTTGAAAACATCTAAAATAAAATATTTTATATCATTCCAAAATGATCGATAAAATTCAAATGGTAGACCATCGGGGCCCGGACTTTTATTAAGTGGAGTTTTCGTAATTAAACTATCGATCACTTCCATAGTAATCTCACCCTCACAAACAGCATAATTATCTTCACTAATATTTGGAATAAACCGTTTCACCTCAAAGAAAAAATTATTAGATGACTCCGATTGAAAAGAAGAAGTATAAAGTCGCTGATAAAAGTCAGCAACAAATTTTGAAATTTTGGTTTCATCGGAAATTAGATTACCATTAATGTCAAGGGTTGAAATTCTTTTTAATTCACCTCTTCTTTTTTCTAAATTAAAAAAATATGTTGAATTTCTTTCTCCAAATTCTAACCATTTTGCCCTTGATCTAACAAATGCACCTTTGGCCTTCTCTGCATAAAGAACGTCAAGATCTTCCTTCAATAAAAATAACTTCTCCTTGTCCTGCTCACTAGGAGAGGACAGACATAAGATATTATTTATTTCCTTTATAATTGCAGAGCTTCTCGACTCCTTTGCCTTAGAAAGCTGTTTTCCAAACTTTATAGAGTATCTCCGACACTCATACTTAAAAAGTTCCCATTTTGCTATAGCAGAGCCTGAGTTAACTTTAAATTATAATTACATTATAAATTATAATGTGGACATCTAGCAAATCAAGGCTGCTACAAGGATCATGTATAACTAAATTAAGGCTATTAACATTGAGTCTTGGGGGGAATCTATCTAAATGAAGATCAGGGGCCTCATTGAAATCTCCCCCCATAATAACTGCTGCTGAAGGAAATTTTAGTTCTAAAGCAACCAATTTAGTAGATAAAGTTTGAAAAAGAAATTGGTTTAAATTTGAATTGTTGAAGCCATATATATTACATAAAATAAAGACAGCCTCTCCAGATTGAACTATAGCGATTATCCATCTGCCCTCTAGAGAAAAGTGTGACTCAAGAATTTTACCATTAAAATTATAGTTAAATAAAATTATAACTCCCCCAGAATGAGTAGACCCATGTGAAAATAAAGCTTTACCTCCCCACTGTGCTGACCAAAACGACTCATCGTTAGCACTAGAGTGAGTTTCCTGTAAAAAATAAACATCCCTTCTTTTAGAACTACAAAATAAAAATAAGGCTTTTCGAACATTAAGAGAAAAACAAGAAAATTTCAAGTACATTGAATAAGAAAAAAAAGGAACAATCTGCCCTCAGGCAAGAGAATTAAAGCAAGCAAGAAAGGAGCAAAGTGCAAAACTTATCCCTTTAACCAAACCTACCAAACTGAAGCATCAAATGCTTTAGAAAATATTACATCCTGATAAATAAACAGGAAGAGCCATGAGAAAAACAAAATAAACATCTTTGCCAGAAATTAACAGTCGTGCCTGCATAATATATTCAGTGTCAATTTCAAGTCCTCAAACAGAATTAAGGGCAAACGTTAACATAATTCACAGATTATCCGCTGTAATCTTCTTTCCGTCAATAATAGCAAACTAGCCTTTGAACCCAGCTCGTTTTCCTTCTCTCCTGGCTTGATTTACCAGCGGCCATAGTTTATTACATGCCTCTCTCGCTCGTTGTGTGAGGTCTTCTGTTATTTTGATGCCTTTCTGCTTGATGACTTCTGAGTTTTTTGAGTCCAACCAAATGCGATCTCGATGAGTACGTGACAAAAACTGCAAAATAATCCGCCGTGGAAACGCGCCTGCTTCTCTCGGACCGATTCTGTGTGCAACATCAATGGACATCTGCAGACCATCCCTCAATCCCGGCAAAACTTGAGAGAAGATATCCATTGCGATCATCTTCACATTTTCTCCTGCTTCCTCCGGAACACCAGATATTTTCAAATTCCACCGTCTTTTATATGCATCCAGGTCGTCAACTTTTTCCCACAGTTGTTTGTTTTCAGCGATTACAGCCGCTACTTGAACGCCCAACTCTCTAGTTTTAACTACAGCCCTCTCCGTTTTGTCGGTAACTGAATCAACTTTGAGAGTAAGTTCAGATATCAGGGTCGAATTGGATGCAACCGACCTTTCAATTTCCAGTAACTTCTCCATGAAGATATCTTGCTTTTTCCCCAGCCTCTCAATCGCCTCCAGAATAGCTGTGTTTGAGGGCTCGGAAGTCTGCCGCCGTACTTTCGAAAGAGGGCTGTTGATCGGGGTGTCAGGAAGTGATGGCGTACAATCCATGCCTGGGTCTCCTTCGGGAGTGGCTTTAGAATAATCATGCACACGTTTCACACTGTCCGCCATCCTATCAGATTTTCTTAGGTTATACAAAACTAACGCTATACTTAAATGTGAGTTTCGATCAGCGTGCTCAAATGGCTGCAACACACGTTCTAACAGGCAAAACAGAAGTAAAGATTTTCCACTCCGGCTTCACAGAATTCTTATGAATACATACGCATTAGTATTAGTAATGTCAAACATTAAGGAAGGTCAAATGAGATCAAGTTTTGCACGAAAGTTTGTAAGAGACAAACAACAGTTCGACTACTCAGACGCCATCTTGGCCTCCTCCCCCCAATTAAAGACTGACTTAACACAAGAAAAACTTTACATTTTCTTACCTGACTGGTACCTCTTGCTCTCCTTCGCGCCGTCATCAAAATCAAATGCGTTGGAAATCGTCACTTCCGGTTTTTTTCATTACGAAATTAAACACTTTACGTTAGTTTAACGATTGATAATTAAGTATAATTGAAAATGAAACATTTAAGTTGATTAAGCACAATACAATTGTGTTTTGGCGGAAAATTAAATATATTTGTGTCTTTTTAACAAAACATATCTGTGTAAAACGAACAGTGCCACAAATAAATTTTTTTGAGTGTAGTTGTATCTGATCAAATGTGCATTCTTATTCTTTAGCTTGGGTTAAACTAATTAATTTTACTTTGTTGGAACAGCAGCTATGCTAATGATGTCTCTATTTGTTTCTATGTTTTGCCACGGGATTTACATCCCATGGTAACTAGGATTTACACAAGCTCCAGTCTGGATCCAGAACACCTGAGAAGAGATGATGCTCACCCTCAGAGGACCCCAGATGATGCTAACCCTGAATCAACAACAGAACTAACAAACATTGGTACAAGTGTGACTGCATCATATAATAATTATTAGTTATTAATAATTTTAATAATGTTCACATGCCTGTAGGCAGGGGGGTTCGGGTGGTTCGAACCCCCCCCCCCCCCCCCCCATCACTGCTAAAGGTGCAGAATTGAGGTCTTATTTTTTCATGCATCGGCTATGAATTATGATGATTGGGGGGGGGGGGGGATTATTATTATTATTAAAAGGATTTCTCTATTTTTGGCTGTGCAATATAAACTTTTTTCATTGGCCAATACCGGCAGACTGGAGCCAATGGAAATGCTTCTCCTTCTGTGCGCGTCTTATTCCTCTGAGAACTTCGAAGCAGACCACTTGAGGTAAATTATTTGGAATGATTAATTAATTTGCGATGCTTGCCAGCTCTCACGCTTTCACCATGAGACACTTTCCACATGCTCTTATGCCACACATCAATTTTCTCACGCACAGTAAAATCGCAAAGCATAGAGGACACGGAGATCGACAGACAAGACAGAGCAGGTTACTTTTGTTATAAAAAATAATCTAAGCTCTCAGATTCTGTCAATTTTATTACAAAATTCAAGTAATAAGTTTTGCCGCTTGTAAATGTGACGTGACAGATCCCTATAGTGGCAGGATCATCTCTAGCTAATAGTAAATATACACGAATGAACGATGTTGTAAGATACATAAATTAATATTCCTCCTCATATCGATCAATCAGTTTTTTTCAATGCCCAAAGAGGTCAATAAAACTGCTGGAGAACAATTATGTCACATAACATTTACCTCAGGAAAGCCATTTAATTACCATATATGTAGCACGTTAGTTGGCTAGAAAGCCAATTATCTAGCCAATTAGTTATCTGTATGCCTTCTATATTACATATTTATTATATTTTTAATTATATTATTAAATACAGTTGTTGTTATAATCATGGCCGTAGCCAGCTATGAGGTCACCAAGGTCCGGTGTTCTGTCGATTTGTCCTACGCTGTCAGATTGTCCTACCTCCCACCAAAACAGTGGGTAGTACAATTCCACAACGAAAATTCTACTGTAAAGTTATGGTTTATTAACGTCTACACCTACCACAACCCTAATCATACCATTACAGTACTGCAAATACAGTAATTATGTGTTATATTCGCGGTTGTAGCTAAAAGGGATACAGTTACAGGAAACCAACAATAAATATTATTTTCTATCAATTAGATTGCGTTTTTATTAAAGTCTACACCTACCCCAGCCCTAAACCTACCCTTACAGTAATGCAGATACATTAAATATCGTTGTTTAGCATGAGAGAAAGGACGCGATATTGATGTGCGCGTGCGCAGTAAACCCGCGTAGGAAAATCTGACAGGGTAGGATAAAATGTCAGGACACCGGACCTCGGTAAATTGTTCATGTTCGGAAAAAATTTTTTTCTCTGAATGACTAATTTTCTGCTAAACTCCTCATATGAATGTCTGCATGTATAATTCAGAATGTTTAGCGTCCGTGGTATGAAAATAATCGCTGCGAGACGCTTCCGAAGTGAACGAGTCTTCAGAGAGTTGAGAGCGAGAGCGCGAGACGCAGCATTTATGTTGTCAGATCCAGCTATTATAAGGTTTTTTTTTACTTTTTTTCCACTTAATTTAACACTTTAGAAATTTAATAAAGTAGGAAGTTGAGGTTTAGGGTCAGCGATAACTTTATAATTTCCAAATTATCTTAAATAATTTCAGTCCATTTTATTTATTTTTAGGTTTTTGTTTATTTTAATAGAAAATCTGGCAACATTCCTTCGCCCTGCATTAGTCTGGGAGTTATCAAAAAAGTGAGCGGCTATTTACACTAAGTGCAAATAGGAGAATTTTTTTGTGATATGCTATTTACACTAAGTGCAAATATCAATAGATTCTATGTATACTCTATTCAAATAGCAGGATTTTCTGCTGTTTATACTAGGCTACTTACTTCAAATAGTGGCAATTATCTGCACCTCAGTATTGTAGTACATTATGAAACAGAATGCAATAATAACTTATTGAGTGTAATTTAATGGATGTCACCTTATTGGGACAATAAAACCCTCCCTACACCTACCCTTAACTTTTTGATTATTTACTTCATTTACATTGAAAATAAATACTTTTCTGATGTGATTTGAAATTTGAAAAGGGAGAAAAAATAACGGCAAAAGGCAGATTCGAACCCGTGTTGATCACATCAATGACACACAGTTTATTTTCTGCACCACTGGAACTTAGTTAAAAATTGTGTTTTGTAATCTTGACTATGCAAAAAACACGTTTGGTGGGTAATATGTATGTTAACAAACTTTGATGCAATAAACAGGGCATGATTTAAAAAGAGCATCCCTCCAAAAACATCTACATTTCTGTCTCTTTTCAAGTGTTAGAAAAATATAATTAGTTGAACTTATAGGGGTTATTATATCACAATTCTATAAGGGGGTTATTATAGAAACTCCCTGGACCTCACTAATTTTCAAAGCCTTGCTATGGCCGTGGTTATAATAATAAAACGCAATATATTTCAGTATTTGAACCTCATAATTAAATACAAACGATGGAGAAAAACTGCAAAAAGGCCCTTTCAATAGGCTGGCTACGAACCTGGTTCATCATCTGGCTGACTACGACTTGTATACATTTTTTCTACAAATCCTGTCATACGTGCACAAACTGACAGTCACCACTTATAAGCTATTACTAAATATTGTAGAAACATAATTTTCTGTAAAGTTGCTTTGTAACGATTTGTATTGTAAAAAGCGCTATACAAATAAACTTGAATTTAATTGAATTGAATTAAGAGTCCTATAGTCAGGACAGGATACATTTATTTTTATGCAACATATAAAAAAGTGAAAATTGTGATTAAACATGTTGCAGAGTTTAAAAAGAAAATGTACTTTTTAAATTAGTCTGTTTCTGAAGTTCATAATTTTTTTTTTTTTTTTTTTTTTTTACTTGAATACCATTGAGGGAGATTACATCTCTCTCTGAAAAAGGGCATTTCAGTGAAACTCAAAGAGAACATTTTCTTCAGTCACAGAGACTATTTGTGCATCTAAGAAAAACATGCAAACATTTCAAAACTGTCGCTTCGGTTTAACAGCATTAGCTGATTATGGTCACAAGTTTCTATGTTACCCACACACAGTAGTTCAGCAGTTTGAGGTTTCTTGAAATCATAGTTTCAGGGGAAAATATGCAGTCAGCAAGAAAAAAAAAAAAAAAAATCAGTAATCAGCTTTCAAAGTTGTGTTTGTAACTAAAGCTCTTAACCTGTGGTAGCAAGTGGTAAGCTATGTCTTTCATTCTGACTGATTGAATTTTTATTATGGCCTGTTAGTTCTATAGAACTTAATCTCTCTCCCAATGTGAATAGATTTTGCTTAGACCTACCTAATATAGGCATACACAGTAACTAGTAACGAGCTGTCATGTGCTATTTCTCCTTGACTAAAGTGCAGCATGTATTTGACCTCTTATGCATAGAAAATATATTACCTTATTTATGAATGATCAATATATTAAATGATTTACCGTTATATTTCGAAAATGTATAGAATAACATACTGTGTTACATTTACATTTACATTTAGTCATTTAGCAGACGCTTTTATCCATTTACATTTACATTTATACTTACATTTAATCATTTAGCAGGCGCTTTTATCCAAAGCGACTTACAAATGAGAACAATAGAAGCGGTCACATCAACAGAAGAACAACAACAGTATACAAGTGCCATGACAAGTCTCAGTTAGTCTAGTAAAAGATGAGTCTTTAGATGTTTCTTGAAAATGAGTTAAGACTCAGCTGTACGAATTGAGACTGGGAGGTCATTCCACCAGCTGGGCACAGTCCAGAAAAAGGTCTGTGAGAGTGATTTTGAACCTCTTTGGGATGGCACCACAAGGCGCCGTTCACTTGCAGAGCGCAAATTTCTGGAGGGCACATAAGATTGAACTAGTGAGTTTAGGTATGTTAGTGCCGTGCCAGTGGTCGTCTTGTAGGCATGCATCAGTACCTTGAAATTGATGCGAGTGGCTACTGTGGCCAGTGTAACCTGATGAGGAGAGGAGTAACATGAGATTTTTTTTTTGGCTCACTGAAGACAAGCCTTGCTGCTGTATTCTGGATCAGTTGCAAAGGCTTGATAGTAAATGCAGGAAGGCCCACCAGGAAAGCATTACAATAGTCCAGTCTGTAGAGAACAAGAGCTTGGACAAGAAGTTGGGTGGCTTGCTCAGGAAGGGTCAAATCTTCCTAATGTTGTATAAGGCAAATCTGCAGGACCGGGTCATTTAGCAATATGGTCTGTGAAGCTTAACTGATGATTCATCACAACTCCTAGGTTTCTGGCTGTCCTGGAAGGAGTCATGGTTGACGAACCCAGAAGTTTTGATGAAACGATGGGTTAGCTGGAAGCACCAGGAGTTCTGTCTTAGTAAGGTTGAGCTGAAGGTGATGGTCATTCATCCAGCTAGAAATGTCACTCAGACAGGCTGAAATGCGAGCAGCTACCGTCGGGTCATCTGGTTGGAAGGAGAAGTAGAGTTGGTGTCATCAGCGTAGCAATGATAAGAAAAGCCATGCTTCTGAATGACAGATCCTAATGACGTCATATAGATGGAGAAAGTGTCTTACAAATGAGGACATTGAAAGCAATCAAAAACAACAAAAGAGCAATGATATATAAGTGCTCTGACAAGTCTCAATACAATACATAAGCATTTGCTGCTTTTCATATAATGAAAATTAAGTGACAATATATTTACTTCTATATCATGATGTATGTCATTTTATATTCAGTAACTTAACATATCGATGTACAATGTGATAACATATATATGTCTCTGTTTTCTCTGCAATCTCTGATGTAATCAGCCTGTTTTCCTTTATATTAGCGCTGTTTTGGATGGATTGTTGAATGCATTAACTATATATATATATATATGACAAAAACTAGCTATACTGCGCTGCGTCCGATGGAGTCAGAGGTCATTTGAGGATCACAGTGATGGCTTCCCCAGAGGGAGTTCGTCACCCCTCAAGCACCCCATGGTGGAGCAGCCGGAGGGACGATCTGGCACCTCTACAGTGTGGAAAGGACCGGCCGTTTCCTTGGGTTCAACCATTGAGATCAGATGTCAATCAGTGCATCAGAGGGTGGGTTTGCTCTCTCCAGGTCCCCGCCAAACCTGGCGGCAAGCACAAGTTCAAGTGGTCCTGAGATGGGGGATGCAGAGATGGAGGAGACTGCTAATCAGGAGATTGAGACTGTTGCTGTTAACCGCGCTTCCATTGTTAATACTCTATTCACACACATTACCATTGCTTTACTCAATGTTACTTGCTTTAATGGCAGATGAATGTCTACCTTTGATTGCAGGTGAGGATACATTCGAGCTGCATTCGGTGCAGATTTGCAACCTGGAGGTGAGGAAGGCCCAGCTGATAGAGCGAAGAGATGCGCTGGAAACCTCCCGGGCTGATGCTCACAAGTCCAGGCTGCTAACAGTCCCACCACATCTACTCTGTGTGTTTCTCTGCACAGGATCGGTGCACCCAGGACATGATCTTCCCAGATGTCCTTCACTCCGGTGCCGGGACACCACAGACCCTTAGTGCATCCACAGTGGAGGACGCGAGCCAGGCCCCGGGTGATGACTTCTCCCCCTCTGGTCTCCGGGCTTCACTCCCCTCCACGAGACGGGACACGACGCTGTGATCATCGGAGACTCCATCGTCTGACACGATGTTTCTGCGCATATACCCGCGATCCTGAAGGCCGACGAGAGCCCCAGAGCGGTAGTGCTTCATGCCAGGGTCAACGACACCACGCTGCGGCAGTCGGAGATGCTGAAGAGGGACTTCAGGAGCTTGATCGAGACGGTTCGCAGCACGACGCCTGCGGTGAAGATCATCGTGTCAGGACCACTGCCCACATATCAACGAGGACACGAAAGGTTCAGTAGACTTGTTGCTTTAAATGAATGGTTGTTGTCATGGTGTGAAGAACATAAACTGCTATTTGTTAATAATTGTAATCTTTTCCGGGAGCGTCATAGGCTTTTTCGCGTTGATGGCATGCACCCCAGCAGAGTCGGAGCATTTCGCTCCATATGAGTAGTAAGCCCCCACGTCCCATCGACGACCACGAACCCATGCAGGTGGGTAGAGCACAGCTGTTCCGGAGAGAGACAGAGCAGCGGAGGTCCCAAGGATTGTGTCCATACTGCGGATGCTCAGGACATTCCATCGATTCCTGCCCGGTGAAAAGAGCCAGCCCGGTAGTAAAGATGAGGCTACTATCGGGTGGGATCTCCGCCTGGAAGTCCTCAATTACATCATCGACTCTGCTTCTGGTGAAACTGCGGTGGGAGAATCACACTCACGACTGTCATGCCCGTCTGGACTCTGGAGCCGAAGGTAACTTCATTGACTCTATCCTTGCACGTCACTTGAACATTCCTGTCCTTCCCATGTCTCAGCCCATCCATGTCACCACACTCAACGGCCAGGAACTGCCACACGTCACCCACCATATGGAACCCATCACTCTGCTCACATCTGGCAACCACTGTGAAACCATATCCTTTTTCCTCATTGACTCCCCCGTAGCTCCCATTTTTTTTAGGTCACCCCTGGTTAATCAAACATAATCCACGAGTGGATTGGGGTTCCAACACTGTCACATTGTGGAGTGAAAGTTGTCATGAGTCTTGTCTGGTTTCTGCTCGTCCTGTTGTCCCTGTTTCTGTCTTTCAGAAAGAGAACATGGAGTTAACAAACGTGCCCGCAGAGTACCTGGACCTGAAGGAGGTGTTCAGTAATTCCCTTGCTGCTTCTCTTCCTCCGCATCGCCCTTACGACTGTGCGATAGACTTAGTGCCAGGTAAGTCTCCGTCTAAAGGCAAACTATACTCCCTTTCTATTCCGGAGAGGGAGGCCATGGAGAATTACATTTCTGATTCCTTGGCATCAAGGTTCATCCGCCCTTCCTCTTCTCCAGCGGGGCCGGGATTCTTTTTTGTGGGTAAGAAGGATGGTTCTCTGCGACCTTGCATTGATTACCGAGAGCTGAACAACATTACGATAAAGAACACCTATCCTTTGCCACTAATGTCTTCAGCTTTTGAGAGGTTACAGGGAGCATCCGTATTCACAAAACTGGATTTACGTAATGCTTATCATTTGGTCCGCATCAGGAAGGGGGATGAATGGAAAACCGCCTTTAACACCCCTAGAGGGCACTTTGAATACTTGGTGATGCCGTTCGGGCTTTCCAACTTGCCAGGGATTTTCCAAGCACTCGTTAATGACATGTTGAGAGATATGGTAGATCAGTTTATATATGTTTACCTGCATGACATACTGATTTTTTCTTCATCTCTCCAGGAACACGTTCAACACGTTAGACGAGTGCTCCAGAGGTTACTTGAGAATGGGCTTTTTGTCAAGGCAGAGAAATGCGTATTCCATGCACATGTCTGTTCCCTTCTTAGGGTATATCGTCTCATCCGAGGGAATACGTATGGACCCTGACAAGGTTAAGACTGTGATAGATTGGCCATCTCCAGATTCCCGTAAGGCCCTACAGTGGTTTCTAGGGTTTTCCAATTTCTATCGGTATTTTATTCGCAACTTCAGCCAACTAGCCTCACCTCTGATGGCCTTGACCTCTCCCAGTACTCCGTTCAGGTGGTCGGACGTAGCCAAGACTGCGTTCACTAACCTCAAGAGCCTCTTTGTTTCGGCTCCCATCCTTGTGGCCCCTGACCCCACACGGCAGTTCGTGGTGGAGGTCGATGCATCAGAGGTGGGGGTAGGAGCAGTGCTGTCCCAACGTGCTGCCTCGGACGATAAGGTACATCCATGCACGTTTTTCTCCCATCGTTTATCTCCTGCTAAACGCAATTATTACATTGGTAACAGAGAATTGTTGGCCGTCAAATTAGCTTTAGAGGAGTGGCATCACTGGTTGGAAGGCTCAGGGGTACCTTTCATTGTTTGGACCGATCATAAGAATTTAGAGTACATTAGAACTGCCAAAAGACTCAATTCCAGGGAGGCTCGGTGGGCACTTTTTTTCGGTCGTTTTGATTTTACTCTATCGTACCGCCCGGGTTCCAAAAATGTCAAACACGACTATTTATCACGTCTTTTTGATCCCTCCGCCCGCCCGGTTACTCCCGAGTGTATTTTACCTGAGAAAGTAGTTGTCTCAGCACTCGTATGGGAGGTCGAGTCGAAGGTCAAGATGGCCTTAGAAGGGGTAACGCCTCCGTCCGGTTGTTCACCGAATCATTTATTTGTGCCGAAGGAGCTACGGTCCGAAGTCATTCAGTGGGGTCACTGCTCTAACGTTGCTTGTCATCCAGGGATAAGTCAAACTAATGGGTTAGTTAAACAATGATTCTGGTGGCCACTTATGGCTCATGACGTCCACGATTTTGTTTTGGCTTGCTCAGTTTGCGCCAGTGGTAAGTCATCTAACCGACCTCCTGATGGGCTCCTTTAACCGCTGTCTGTCCCTTCGAGACCCTGGTCCCACATCGCACTAGATTTTGTTACTGCCCTACCGCCCTCTAATGGCATGACGGTCATTTTGACCGTAGTGGACTGGTTCTCAAAGGCGGCACATTTCATTCCCTTGCCCAAATTGCCGACAGCCAAGGAGACAGCGGTTACTGTCCTAGATCACGTCTTTCGGCTTCATGGCCTCCCGGTAGACATGGTTTCTGACAGGGGATCTCAATTTATATCCAAATTTTGGAAAGAGTTTTGTAAATTGCTAGGAGCGTCAGTTAGCCTGTCTTCGGGTTACCATCCCCAGAGTAACGGGCAGTCTGAGCGAGCCAACCAAGATTTAGAGAGGACGTTGCGATGTTTGGTCTCCAAGAATCCTTCTTCCTGGAGCCAACAACTCTCTAGTACACTCACAATTCGTTACCAGTGTCAGCCACGGGCCTTTCTCCGTTTCACTGCAGCTTAGGTGTTTTATGAACGTATTAATCTGCCTACTCCGGTTCCCCCACCGCCGCGTCTCGTAGATGGGGAACCGACTTATTCGGTTAATCGCATTCTGGACTCGAGACGGAGGGGGCGAGGATTCCAGTACCTGGTGGACTGGGAAGGGGGGGGGGGGTACTGTAACGGTTGGTAAACTGGGTTTACCCAGTGTGTGCGTCGCGACTACGTTGCTTCCATTATGAGCGCACAAACAATTAATCAGAAAAACAAATGTGAATAAGACTACAGCTGCCGCGATTACCTATTCATGAGAAGTGCATATTACAGTTATCAGGGGCGTAGATTACGCGGGGGACGTGTCCCCCCCCCCCCCCCCCACTTTTAATATCATGGAAATACGTCCCCCGCACTTTTTCAGTCAAATGTGTTCGCGTAGATGTTTTAAAGAGCTGGTGTGAATAAATATAGATTTAAACTCAAAGAGACAGCATAGTCTGCGCATGACCTGATATTTTATTCGGACCCAGAAGCGCTAAATACTCCTGCAGTGTGTGTTTCATTCATCCTCGAAGCTGGAGCGCAGAAAGTCATATCAGGAAACTCCTAATATGGCCAACAGCGTCCAGCTATCGCTATATGAAAACAGTTGTTTTGACAGAAGAACTGAAACTTTTGGAAACACGTTAATTAATATACATTAATTAATATATGATTGCGACAATATATGTTTTTTCAAGTCATCTCCAGCAGGTGATAAATACAGTATATCAACAAAACAGTGCTAAGTGACATAGATTTATTACAGTATAGAAACTATTCTTCCTTATTATGTGATAAATAAGTGTTTGTAGTACATAAAAAAATATTATTTGTTATTGTCAAGCAGTTATAGATTTCTAAGCAAATTAAAAGCTAGAAATTAGAAAATTGTACTTTGCCAGTACAACGGTGTTTTCACAGTTTGGGGGCTTGTAGATGACCAAGTCTCGCACCCAGCCGCAGCAGAATGTCTCGTAACTTTTCAAGGATTTCAGGCTTTTGAATTCTAGCATAGTGTAATAACTGATGCCAAAAACCAAGTAATTAACTATTTCCATGTAAGTGCAAGGTGGTAAAGAGTCTACGTTAGGTCTTTGTTCCATTCAGCTGCAGGCAGCTCGTATGGGTCAACGTTTTTAATATTAGCCAGTTTCTCTAAATACCTCTGTTTGGCATTGGTAGTAAGTTTATCCCTGTAAGGACCCTTTTCTTTTGCCGCATTCTTCTCCATTTCTTCTTAATTTCTATATTATATATATGTATTTATTTATATAATTTCTCGTAATTTCTATCCGTATATCCGTTACAATTTTTATCCGTCTCTGTATCGTTCTTACACTGTTGCCCCTGGCAACCGATAGCGTATCCTCCCAAAATGGTGGGCGGGCTCAATTCATCACGTGACAGCAAGCTACCGTGACGAATCTCCTCATTCTCAATAGTAACCACTACTAGTCAAGTCTCTTCTGTTCACCAAGCCTGCATTAATTTGATCCAAAGTACAGCAAAACAGTAAACTGAAATATTTTTACTAGACTACTTAAAATATCTGTTTCTATTTGAAAATATTTCAAAATGTTATTTATTGAGATTTTAAAGCTTGCTAAATAAAAGTATTCATATCTATAATTTCTTTTCCAAAAAAGATATATTTTTGGATGATATACTGTATAATGTTGCAAATGCTTTTTATTTCACATAAATGCTGATCTTTGGATCCTTCTATTCATCAAAGAATGCTGAAAAAAAAAATGCTGAAAACTAAAATGTTTTAAATATTGATAATCAGCAAATCAGCATATTAGAATGATTTGATTTCTTAAGGATGTGCTAGACTGGAGTAATGATGCTGAACATTCAACTCTGATCACAGGAATAAATTACATTTTAAAATATTTTCAAATAGAAAATAGTTATTTTAAATAGTAAAAACTTTTGCTGTACTTTGGATCAAGGTGAGTAGAAGAGACTTCTTTTAGAAACATAAAAAAATCTTACAGTTCAAAAACTGTTGACTGGTAGGCTATAGATTACAGAGTGTGTATTGCATCAACTGTGCTTTGGAAATATACAACTAATATTTGGATAAAACACCAAAAAGGGTGAAAAATATTCAGTTGTATTAGCCCAATATTGACTTGGTGAAAAGTGCATCGATGTGATTGAGTTGTGATGTATGACGATTGATGACAACTGATCGTGATCCATGATGTGAAGTGTTTCTCCTCGTGTCAAAAACACGATTTGTTGACTAATCATAAAGCGTAAGTTTGTTTTATTTACTTACCTGTTCTGTAATGAGTAATATGTGTCTAATTGTTTATTGTGTAACCGTTAAGTGATGTATTTCTTGTTAAATACAGAGGGAAGAAAGAAAAGTGCTTTATAGGCCATCTGTGAGATCCAAATTGTGTTCATCAGTACAGAGTGAGTTGATTATTTCTTTGATATGGAAGTTTTCTGTACATTTCATGCAAGTTTTGTGAAATATGTAACTTTGACATGCACTTTGAATTGTGTATCGTTTGTATTTTCAGAGAGTCTAAAGTCCACTACCGTTGTTGTTTTGTTATTTTAAAAAAAGCCACATTTACGTATTTTTGTTTTGTTTTTGTGCTTTTGCTAAATCCATAGATTTAACAGGGGAAGCTAATTCCAGTTTTTTTTTTGTCTTTTACATTTATTTTTGTCCTGCTCTGGTTTCTAAAACATTTTCAACCCCAAAAAGCCAAAGCTATTGTTAATGCTGTGTCCCTATGGTCACAGTCGGAAATAAAAGACCCTAAATTTAAGTTTGCCTGTGTTTTGGACCTTTCATTCTTTTGAAAGCAAGCGGTCAGCCGGCAACACTTTTTGGTACCAGGAGTGGGGTCTCCTTGTTAGCATTTGGGGTTTTACTTGGGTTTGTGGCATACTTATATACAACGGTAGTGGTGAAGAGGAGTTTAGAGCCATCACCAAGAGTGTCTACAACGAGTGGTGTGGCGTGTCTGGAGAGACGTTGAGGGAGCAAGGCATTGGTGTTCTCAGGCAGGAGGGCGCTCACGCTGTCATAAAGGGTGAAGAGGTCGACGCAAGGCAGATAACTTCAAGTGAACTTGTGTGCAAACTTTTACTGTTGTGTGTGACGGTTGTGCGATCTGAGCCAGAGACTGCATCGGAACATGGAGCAGGACGAGGACCAAAGTGTGCTCAACGCTCAAGCCGGACCTAGCCACAATGTGGATGGGGCAGAGTCTGTGGACTATGGTGATGCAGGTAACCCGGTGGCACAGCTCCAGTCACAGATTTTGGAGCTGGGTCAAAAACATGACCAAGTACTGTCTGCTCTTTCCAACATGAGTAATGCTAAAACCAGATCTTATGTATACATTCCACGTGAGCATCAAATTGTTCCTTTCAGTGGTGACTGTTGTAAAGATAACCAAACTGTAGACGAGTTTATTGATGAAATTGAACGTGTCATTCGAGTCCGTGGTTTAAACAGTGAGGATCAGGTAGACTTTATTCTTTCTCATTTGAGAGGTTCAGCCTTGGATGAGATTAGGCTGTGTATGGGGGGAGAGATAAAACAACCTCAGGAGCTGTTTTCTTATTTAAGGGGAGCTTTTAGAGAAAAACGCACAACACCACAGCTGTTACATGCATTTTATTCACGCAGACAATCAGATGGGGAAGATTTTCGCGACTTTTCCCATGCTTTGTCTCAACTTTTAAATGCTGCTCTCCAACAGTCCTCTCATGTTGTGTCTGACCCACAGCTAGCTCTCAGAGACCAGTTCATTGAAGGGGTGCGAGACTCTACCCTTCGTAGGGAACTGCGCAGGTTTGTGAGAGAGCGGCCACACTGTACGTTGTTTGACATCCGTGATGAGGCTATGATGTGGTGCATGGAAGACAAACCTCGCAGTGCCAACGTTGCTCGAAGTAGGAAAATTGTGGGTGCAGGGCCGGTTGAGATGTCAGAGCAGGACAACTCGGGTGGTAACTCTGCAGGAAGTGGTTAAAGTTATCACTCAGCAAGGCAAAGCTATTGGTGAGCTTACCAGTGCAGTACGTGAACTTACCATACAGAAAGCCAATGTTGTTCCTGAAAAGAGCACAAAACCCAAATTCAGGCCAAGGTATACCGACGATGGTCAGCCAATCTGCCTAAGATGTGAAGGAATAGGACACTTAGCTCGAAACTGCACAGCATCACATGCCTCAAAAGCTGCATCCAGTTCTGCCTCAATGTCTGCGGTACCGGGAAACGGTGTCCCTCCATTGCAGTGAGCCGAGTAATGCGAGGTAAGCCTGAAGGCTCAAACAGTAACCCATTGACTAAGGAAAGGTTTCTTGAGCGTGCAATAGGCACATGTCCCGAGGTCAATATCTGTATTGGTGGCAAGCCTGCTCATTGTTTATTGGACACAGGAAGTAACGTGAGCACACTTACTGAAAGTTTTTTCAGAGAGCACCTCCATGGTGAGGATCAAGATATTAACTTTACAGCTAAGTGGCTAAAGATAACAGCAGCCAACAAGCTACCTTTACCATACCTTGGATATGTGGAACTAGATATCAAAGTTATGGGACTGACCAAACCGGAATGTGGATTTTTAATAGTAAGAGATGAGGGTGGTCCAGAGTCCGACTCGACCCCACCGGGCATAATAGGAATGAATTTAGCTCAGAGATGCAGACAGCTTGTTCTTTCTGAGTTTGATAACACTCTGGGAGGTCAAATGGACTCTTGTTTGGAGGGAAGCTTTCCAGCGAGTACAGGAGGCAGAACTCATTGGAAAGGTGGCAATCGCCAGAGTAAGTGGCAAACGCAAAGCATATGTACCTGCTGCCTCTGTTGCCACGGTCTATGTCAGGGTTCACAAGAGACCAGCGGACAATGATGCTTGGGCATTGTTAGAGCCAGGGAACAGATCCTTGCCTGGTGAGTTGGTCCCAGTTCCGACCTTAGTGCCCCCTCATAGTCATGTTTTTCCAGTTCAGTTGGTAAATTTTTCATCGGATGATGTTTGGTTGCTTCCCAAGACTCCGGTGGGTGTATTTAGCCATTGTCAATGCGTGGAGAGTAACCCCTGTGAAGTGAGGTTTCATCGTATGTCAGCTGATCAAGAAGAAATGTCTGATGATCGAGAAGTTAGACAAGAGCCCGACAGTGACATGAGACACCTGTTATATAGACTATGGATAGGAGGTGCGTCAGAGCAACAGGTAAAGCTAGTTGAACTTTTGAGGAGATATGCTGATGTGTTTGCCGTCTGTGAAGAGGATATTGGGTACACAGACAGGGTGAAGCATGAGATCCTTTCTGCATTGATCCTTTTTTTTTTTTTTTTTTTTAAGGCTGTCAAAGCCTTATTTGATCGCTGTGCCTGACAGGGCGCGTACGAGAGAGAGCCCCGGCTGCGCGCGCGGACTCACAGTCTTCAAACAACACGAGCGCTTCTTGCTCTCTCTATCTCCCTTGTGCATATTAATCAAAATCATTAAACACGATATAAAAAGGGCGAAACACCAAAGTTTCACGCGCGCTCGCGCACTCACAGTCTTCAAACTACACAAGCGCTGTCTTGCTCGCTCTCTCTCTCTCTCTCTCCCTCGTGCATATTAACCAAAATCATTAGATAGATAGAAAAAGGGCGGAACGCCAAAGTTTCACGTGGAGCATTGGGAGATTTTTTTTTCTCCATGACAGGCTGCTGGCTCCCACTGTTAATTATTATTATTATTATTATTTTTTTGGAAAAGCACTCTCTGTATTAGCTTAAAGCCCTCAAGTTTACATTGGTTACTGTATTCTTCCAATTGCTCTAAACAAGTATTTTGGGTGATTTTTTTTTTTTTTTTTTGAATGGTAGACATCAAGTTGTTGTTATTTTCATCTGAAAGAAGAACTTTTTTTCAGTAAGCTAGGCCCTATGTGTTCAGTAAGCTTGTTTCAGTAAGCTATGTGTTTTCAAGGCTTCAAGGTTTTATTGAATGCTATCTCTATACAAGTGCAGAGTAATGCATTCTTAGTCAGTCTTTTATTTTGTAATTTTAAGAGCAATAAACATATATTGCAATGTTAAGGAATTCATGTTTTTGTTTCATTCAGATATGTAAATCAACATGTATAAATTGTTAGTAGTCAATTAATGGGGAGATAATCAAAATCGAATCGGTCTGAAAAAATTAATCGTTAGATTAATCGATGCATCGAAAAAATAATCGCTAGATTAATCGTTTAAAAAATAATCGTTTATCCCAGCCCTAGTCCCTATGGTCACAGTCGGAAATAAAAGACCCTAAATTTAAGTTTGCCTGTGTTTTGGACCTTTCATTCTTTTGAAAGCAAGCGGTCAGCCGGCAACATGTGCGTATATATATATATATATATATATATATATATATATATATATATATATATACACATATATATACACACACACACATATATATATATATATATATATATATATTTTTTTTTTTTTTTTTTTTTTTTCTTTCTTTCTTTGCATTAAAAGGTACTCATGACGTGCTTTTGCAGCGTTGAGCATTGTAGCCAATCACAGACATGTCTGTTGAACGCATTGGCCAATCAGAGACATGCAAATGAGTCGCTGTGCTGAAGATGTGTTTTGTTTTGCGCGAGCTCACCCCATGGTGGGATAGGCCACATAGTTCTTGTGTTCAGAAGTGAAATAGTTCAGAAGCGAAAAATAAATAATTTTATGAAGTTACAATTTTGTTTGATTCCATGATGTATTTTACTGAACATGAGTATTTGCAATGCAATTCCAGATTATTTTAATTTACTGACAGTAACTTATATCTTGTCTTTTAACTTTATTAAGATCAGATTCTGTAGGTAACATTACAATAATAAGGTGACTTGACTTGGACTTGCCTTGACTTACAACAGGACTTGACATGACTTGACTTTACATAGCTTGTGACTTGACTTGACTTGCCCAAGAAAAAAATACTTGGGACTTACTTGAGACTTGCACATGTGTGACTTGGTCCCATCTCTGGTAACAACAGCTCCTCACCTGATGTTAGAAGAATAATTTATTGTTAACAAAAGACCACGCTCTTCAGTCAAATAAGTAAAATAACATACAGTGCAGTAGTCTACATACAGTCTTTGACTTTCATTCAATTTATTAACATTTGTCCTGAATGCTAAAATCATGCCCGACTTAACAATTTAATATGTGGACATTTTTATATTTAGTTAAATTGAAAAAGTTTAATTGTAATTAATTCAGTCAATATTTTTACCCCGTTTTAACACAGGTTTTTATGGAGACCGAAACACGACTGCATCCAAACAGAACTTAGAATCCATCATGGCGGTAATCATCAGTTCCCTTTCAAGGGAACTTTGAACTGCATCCTCTAGGGGGCGCTATGGGGAACACCTCGTTGTGACCTGTGTCTGAAGCATATATACACGAGGACTCACGCAATCTTCGCATCATTTGTTTGGGTGAAGAGCATGCACGCAATGTCTCTGTGGAGGCAATCTGCATGCATTGTGAGCTCCGCTCTCGTTCATCTCTTTTCCGGAAAAAAAGGCAGCCATCTGCTTCCCGCGGTTCAGGACCTGCCGCTGCTGAGGCACGGAGGAGAATGAGCTCATGAGGATCAGAGCCGGACAGTTACGAAGTACATTTACTTGAGTACAGTACTTAAGTACAATTTTGAGGGATCTGTACTTTACTCGAGTATCATTTTTGGGGAGTAGTCATGACTTTACTCAAGTACATTTGAGAGGCAAATATTGTACTCTTTACTCCGCTACATTTCTATCCATAACCGTAAGTACCCGTTACTTCTTCGGCCCCGTCCACACGGAGATGGAGCTTTCCTCAATCCAATCTTTTTTTCCCCCTCGTCGCAAGAAATATCCGCGTCCACATGAAACCACAAAACGATGTAGTATACATGCCAAACCAGCATGTGGCACTGTATTTCTGCCACAGAGATACATTTAAAACGGAGAAGATATGAACTATGCTCATAAACCTTGCGCGTGGTACACAAACGAACATGGAACAATACATTTATTAATCTGTGTTAATGTTGGTTAATAAAAAGACAATCGTTCAGTGTTTGTTCATGTTTTTGTTGCTGTTACGTGACGTAGCGGTGTCTGATTACGAGCGAGATGTTGGCTGATGAGGTCATCATTTCAGAAAATATATGGATTCGCTGTCCAGACAAAAACGCAAAGACGCGTTTTCAAAAACTGGGATCCGATTTAAAAAAACATTGGTTTCGGTCTTCCAAAACACCGGATTCCGTGTGGACGAAACGCCTGTCTGATAAAAAAATTTGTGTGTATTCACAGAAATGCGTCTCCATATGGACGGAAAAAAAGGAAAAAAGAAAAATCTCAGAAACCCTCAATTTGTTGTTTCCCTCTCAAACGTGATTGGATTGTGCAGGCGCCACTGATTGGGACAGCCTATCAGCAATCACATTCAGCTTTCCGCCAAAGACTTCATGACATTTGATTGAATTAAAGTACAGTAAACACACACACAAAGAGTTGTCACACATAGATTGTGTGTGTGAGAATGGTGTTATTCAGCTGAAAGTATTTTCTCCTGCCTTTGCGTGTATGTCAGTGTGAGAGGAAGTAGCTTAATACTGTCAGTCAAATGAGCTGAATTTTATTTTTCTTTCTTTGTACGCTGACCTAAATTAGCTGATTTCCTTTAATCATTATCATTTTCTCTTCTATGTTGCGTGTATAACACGGTCAGGTTCAGAGGTGTGTCAGAACATTGCTATATTGCCTTCTTTGCTGGTTTAGGTTTATTGATTTGATTGATGAAAAAACAGAGAAACTCACATGTACACACAATTGTTAGCTGATTTTTTTCTTCTGATATTACACATTAATGTAAGCTGAGCATTTGCTTTGATCTTCTTGAATATGCGGTGTGTTTAACACAGTCAGGTTCAAATGTGGGTGCAAAAAATCCATTAAAACTCTAGCAGAGGTTTGTCAGAGTGTTGCCATTTTGTGCTATTGCCTTGTGAGCAACATGGTAAAAAGATGAAAATGACTTGATTTTACTTTCAATTCCTTTTTCATTCTCCAAGGTATTAACATTAACATTTTTCATAACTCCATGTAGGACGTTTCTGTACATAAATGTAAGCAATGTGGCAGTAGAAATGCAATATTTAGATAATATTTATCTAATATTTATATGTACTCTTGATACTCAAGTACTTTTAAAAACAAGTATTTCTGTACTTTTACTTAAGTAGACATCTGACTGTAGTACTTTTACTTGTACTTGATTGAAATTTAGCAAGGGGTATTTGTACTTTAACTCAAGTAATGAAGCAGTGTACTCTGTCCGCCTCTGGTGAGAATACAAGTGGATTTGTTTGAATGTTTTAAAGAGGGATTTTCCCTTACACGCTTGTAATGGCAGCGGACGAGACAGAGCCTCGGGAGGATGCTGTTATATCTTTAACACTATCTGATACTGAGGTTAGTGCTCTGATTGGGGTTTTTACCCAAGAAAAGCAAGAGATATTTGAGGATGGTAAAGAAGCTGAGGCTGAGCCTTGTCAATTCTCCTGCCCTGCATATGTAGGCTGTTAGAGGTTATGGATTGCGGCACGGCAAAGTTGGACTTGCAATGAAAATGCGCTAACAAGGTGACAATGTAAGGCCATAAAAAATAAAAAAAAACCTTGATGAGCGTTATCTTTCTGACCACAGCCCTCCAGCTCAGGTGAGTCTTCCATTTTTGCATGATCTCCATACAGAAATGAAAGAGGTCGTTTTTTTCTCGCATCCATCGGTTTCGGCATAAGAGTAAATCTGCCGACATCAAGGTGATGCGCGAAAGCGGCTATGAGAGGATGCCCCCTGTAGAAAGAGCAAAAAAAATAAAAAATTATTTCTGCAGGGGAGACATCCTTTCTTAATCTCCCTCCTTGCCATCTAAGCCCCTTCAGAAATTCATCTGGCTTAAATGGCAAGGTATACGCAGCAGCAGGTCAGGCTGTGGCTTTGTTACAAACGATGGTGGTGCTTCAAGCATATCAGGCTGATCTGCTAAGAGACCTGGATGGAGGCAAGGGACTTTCTCCTGATCAGGTAGCCGCGCCACACCACGGACCTCTCTCCATGCTACCAAGCAGGCCGCCTCCACCATGGGTAGAGACTATGACAGCCATGGTGGCAGCGGAGAGACATCTGTGGATGAACCTGGCAGACATCAGGAAGAAACAAAAGGGTTTCTTCTCGATACTCAGGTTTCGACTTCTGAACTTGTCGGTACTTCCGTTGAGATGCTTTCAGATCCTTCATTCCACGAAGGTCCAGGTCCAAGCCCGAACAACATAGGGGTCCTGGCCTGTCTCGATCTGAGGATCAAAGACGAACACAGAAGGCTAGTGTCGAGACTGGCGCTCCTCCCCCACCTGCAGGCAGGGGTAAGAGGAATCGTGGGTCACGAGGAGATAAGCAGAACCTAAGGGATGTGATCCAGACGAGGCAGCGTTCTCATCTGAATCAAAGTGATAGCGAGGAATCTACTCATTCCCTTTAGGGATTTTTTACTTCTGCTTTTTATCCTCCCCTTCCTAATTCCCCTGTAATCACCAGCTCTCCATCTGATCGAGGTTAGGTGGAAACCTCTGGCATAGCAGTCTCCTATGCTGGACCTATAATGTTTTTGGCTGGTTTTAAGTTCATAGCAACCACCTTACTGATGGTCCAGACTAAAAGGATCCGCCCCTTGAGCGGGGCTCCAGCGACAGGAGTGTGGGTGAGTATGTAACCCTCTCTGTATATACTTATGTGTATTAAATTGCTGGTGGTTATGTGTCTACTAATAAACTCTGTGAGTTTTTTTTTTTTTTTTTTTGCAGTGCTCAATTACAGTGTTTACTAAACATTCGCCAGCACCAGCCATCCTGCTTCATCTTCCGGTATTAGGTGGCTGAGACCACAGGCTTCTGCGGGAGCCTCCTTGATCATCAGGCCTGGCACAGCACTGCAGGGAATTTCATGGATCACCCTGAGAGGTCTCCTGGCTGCTTAGTGGTGCTGTCGCATCTAGCGGGAAGTGGAGGTGGCAGTTACAGAAATCTTCTTGTATATGCTGCCTCAGGTGATGCTCCCCTCACCAGAGGTTTGTAAAATTGAGCTTGCCTCTCCCGTTTGATTCAGCGCCTCTGCGATGCTTAGGAACCTTTAGATACACACGCTAAGCTTTGTGTACTTTCTCAAAACCACATGGTGGTCAGTGTGCACGTGAACACTTTGCACACTTTCTGAAATCCTGTACGGTAAGGGTTATGTGCTCCGCTTCGTTCGCTTTCTTGAGATGATTAGACCTTGGTTCTTTGGGCTCCATTAAGCCAGTGTGTGTTTGTTTATACACATCAAGCATTGCTTCCCTCAAGTTTAGCAGCGCTCCCCTTTTTCCAAAAAAGGGTTGCCTATGAGCGCGCTACTTTGAGCTCGGAGTTCTCCTCTCATATGAGACTGAGTTCTCTGTTTTTTCCCCAGAGTGCTCCAGTATTGTTTCCATAGATCGAGTTGATGACTCTCAATCATACTGTTTTGAGATGCAACATTCCATCTTTGAGATGCTCTATCAGAGTGCCACGAGAGCCCCTCTTTAGAACAGTGTTTGGAAATCCATGCTATGGTAAGTGTGCATGTGAAGTCTGAAGTGAAGCACACATTCTGAAATCCACACTATGGTAAGTTTGTACGCTAGTATTCTGTGTTCTTTCTAAAATCCTATACGTATGGTGAGGGCTTCGCGCGGTTGCTTCATACCCTTTCTTGAGTTGGTAAAAGCCCCATTCATCTTGGGCACCACTGGAACGCCACGGCGCCAGTGGAAATGGTAGAGTTGGTACTTAGTGCTTGCCATGATTCTGGCCTGCACTCCCCGTGGGTATACTGTTCCCTATAGCACCCCCGTAGAGGACGCAGTTCGAAATCCCTTTGAAAGGGAACGTCTCAGGTTATGAATGTAACCATGGTTCCCCGAGTAGGGAACGAGACACTGTGTCCTCTAGCTCCCTGCCATGCTTCGGACGCAAGCTTCAGATGAAGAAGTGAATGACATGTTTTCCCGGAGCCTGTTTATAGTCACGCTATAAACAAGTTGGTGTTTTTTCAATGTATGCTTCACACACGGTTCACGATGAGGTGTTCCCCATAGTGCCTCCTAGAGGACGCAGTGTCTCGTTCCCTACTCAGGGAACCATGGTTACATTCATAACCTGAGACATTTCTCATGAAAAAGATAGATGTAAAAAAATTCCATTCTACATCTTTTAATGTGTAAAGAGAATAAATCTGTATGCTGCTGTGAAGGCTTATGCCATCAAGTTGCCAGATACCTGGAGTTGAGGTTACAGTGCAGTAGTCTACATACAGTCTTTGACTTTCATTCAATATATTCACATTTGTCCTGAATGCTAAAAGCGCCCCCGACCTATACAAACACACGACTCCATAGTTCACCACAGTACAGTTTCAAAATGACTTTTCCAGGGTCTCACCTGTCCAAGTTTAATGAAATGGCTAGATCACATGATGCAATCCGAGGTTAGCTGAGGAAACCAGATGAAAGCTCATATACATCCTATAAAGCTCCCAGTCGGGGTGAAGTTTGAGGGATTTTATTCACAAAATGATAAGATCACATTATTTTATTATTCCACACACAATATTTTAATCTAAGTGCTGCAATTCATGCTTGTTTTCTTTTTTGTCAGTGTTTTGCATAAAATGCTAGGCAAACAGTTCCAGACAGATTTGAAACAAGATTAAAAACAAGTACTTTACAGGAATTACTTAAGTTTATTACTGTTAATGTGATGGCAAACAACAGCACAGTTTAACCTGTGGACATTTTTTATATTGAGTTAAATTGAAAAAGTTTATTTGTAAATAATTCAGTCAATATTTTTACCCTGTTTAACACAGGTTTTTATGGAGACCGAAACACAACAGCATCGAAACAGAACTTAGAATCCATCATGGTGGTAATCATCAGTTCCCTTTTGAAAGGGAACTCCACGCTGTATCCTCTAGAGGGCACTTTGGGAATGCTGTCAGTGTGACCGGTGTCTGAAGCATGAATGAAATAACGACAATAAACTTGACATTGGCAGGCAGAAGCCTGTGACGTAAGCTAATGAGCGACTGCGAATATAAAAGGGCACTTGTAGAACATATCATCCTCTATGTCTTCAAGCCTTGTGTACGAAGCTCATATGCGTTTGACTCACGAGAGAGTAGGATGCACTCACTGCTGCATTTGCGGAACTACTAGAGCAGAGGTCTGGACTCTAGTTGTTTGCCAGCGTTTGCACGAGCGCATTCGCCTCTTGGGGGAGTTGCACAAGCTGAATGTGATGCATTCGCGGTGGTTCTTGCCTGATTCTTGAGGGAAGTAAGTGTTTGATCAGAGTTTGGACAGCTCTCAAGAGAGACAGCCATGCTGCGAGATGTGACTGCATTGAGAATGCCTGATTCTTTTGAGAATTTAGTGCCTCTCACCCGCATTTCGGTCTCGTGGCTGCCAAGGCAGTTATTCAGGCAGATCACGGGGATTCTAGGTGGGGCATGAAAGGAATCTGACGAGGAATGCTTTTTGTATATATAGAATTGGAACTGTGTATAGTTTTTTCAGTTGTTAGGCTCTTGTTTGAGCCTCCTCTGAGCCTCCTCATTCTCTCCTCTGAGGTTGTGAGGCTCTCTGTGAGCCTCCCTGATCAGCGGTCCTGGTTGGTTGCTAGGCTAAGATCACTGTTCCTGGTGCTCTCAACAGAGCTCTGTGGAGCCGCTTAGACAGAACTATTAGTATGAAGGCTCTATTGTGAGCCTCACTATGGTGTCTAACGTTTAGTAGTCATGTCTCCCCTCGTTTTAGAGAGATGTTATGTTGAGACCTCCACTCTTAAGAGCTCCTCAACTAGGTTGGGTGTTGTTAGGCCTCCTCTCGTTTAAGATAATTATTCTGCTGAAGCCTCCGCTTAGACAGCACTATAAGTTTGTAGGCTCCTTTAGTCTTTAGCGCTGAGTGTTCTCGGGCCTCCTCTTGATCTGAGAGTCGTTATGCTGAGGCCTCCACTTTTAAGAGCTCAAACTAGGATTGAGTGTGTAGGTTTCCTCTCATTTAAGAGAGTCATTCTGCTGAAGCGTCCACTCTCCATAGCTCCGCTTGGACAGTAATATTGGTAGGTAGGCTCCTCTTTGGTGAGCCTCGCTAACTGTCTTTAGCGCTGAGTGTTGTCAGGCCTCTTCTCACCCTGAGAGTCATTATGCTGAGGCCTCCATTCTAAAGAGTTTCTCTAAGAGGGTTGAGTGCTAGGCTTCCTCTCGTTTGAGAGAGTCATCCTGCTGAAGCTTCTGCCTTTCAGAGCTCCTTCATGGGAAGTTATATGAATTTATTGGCTCTTTCCACGAGCTTCGCTAACTGCCTCTGGCACTGAGTGGAGCAGGTCTCCTCTCAGTTTAGAGATTCGTTATGCTGAGACCTCCACTCATTAGAGCTCCCCTACCAGGGTTGGGCAGGTAGGTTTCCTCTCGTTTTAGAGAGTCAGTAGCCTTGTTTCCACTATCGAGCTAGGACCGGGCGTGCTAGTGCGTGCCAGGGCCAGTCGCGTTTCCACTGTCACTTCCGGGGCTTGATCGTGCCTCGCCGGGGCTTCCTTGGGGCCAACGGCCAGGTTTTTTCGGCCCGACGAAATCCTTGGGCCAAAGCGGGCCAGCTGGGGCTAGAGGAGGAGTTATGAACAAAGGCGGAGTTTCTCCATGTCTAGAGAGCGTCAGCGCGGATCATTTCAGAAAGATAACCGCTATAACACCAGCATTAAACGCTTTATTTAAATTAGTTGAGCTCAAAACTCACTTTCAGTCAGCAGCAAGTGTTTGAAATAACTTGATCCAATGTGGATTATAATCACCATACAAGGCTGAAATATTTATAAGCGATGTAAAAGACTATGCACGCTGGGCATTAACATTAAACATGGTAAAATATGACCGCTTGAAGAAATCAGACGTCAGCTTCTTATTCTCTATCACAATCGTGTATTTATTTATTAACTTATATTATCTATCACAAGCCTCGTCTCGAGAGTTTAGCTCATGTTGCCTATCATAAAAATATAATAATGTTTTTGTTCGGGAGCCTTTATAAAAATAAAGATATCATTCATTCTTAATGTGACGTATAGGCCACTGTGACTCCAAATAAACAGAAACAGACTCGACTGAATAAGCAGGCTATTTTCATAAGCCTTAAAAATAAATAAATAAAATAGAAAGTGTATTTATGTGTGATTAATTTTGAGTCTTGATAAATTAAATCAATATGATCAATGCATCACTTATTCTATAGTTAAAACATCAATGCTTTTGAATGTGAATATATAACAAAGCATGCAAACAAACGGCCGCTTTTATCATGTTCGTTTTGTGATCGCGCATGTTCCAGTGACTTATTTCTTAGTTTTCTGATAACTTCTCTTTGTTAGTGAAATAATGAGGTTGCATGACATTGTTCTGAGAGGCGTGTAAAGGGCGTGTTTTAGTGACGTGCAGCGGTGCTTCAAGCTCCACTGTGGAAACCCTGTGCTATTCTGGCCTCGGTGCTACTGGCCCGGGGCTATGAGCCCCGCCCGGCCCGCTTTAAGCCCTGGCTCGCACTGGCCCGACAGTGGAAATGCGGCTATTCTGCTGAAGCCTCCACTCCCCAGAGCTCCGCTTAGGCAGTAATGTGAGTAGTGGGATCTTTTTATTTGAGCCTCACTACCTGCCTCTGGCGTTGAGTGTAGCTAGGTCTCCTCTTGGTTTAGAGAGTCGTTATGCTCAGTATGTGTGCTGAGACCTCCACTCTTAGAGCTCCAGACCTTGGCCGGTGAATTAATCTATGATGAGCTTGAGGCTGCCGTAAAGCCCAGTGATTTCACTGGTAGGGATGCTGTTCCTCAAGTGCTGACCTGGGGAAACAGTTACCTAGGCACTTATCCCTCAGCACGGCAGCGTTGGTATACCATACCCAAAGTGCCTTCTAGAGGACGCAGCTTGGAGTTCCCTTTCGAAAGGCAACGTCTCAGGTTACGCATGTAACCATGGTTCCCTAAGAATAGGGAACGAGACGCTGCGTCTCTGTGCCATACAAAAAAGAGGGTGATGTTTTCTACAAGTGCCCTTTATATCCGCAGTCACTCATTAGCTTACGTCATAGGCTTCCACCTGCCAATGTCAAGTTCATTGTCATTATTTCATTCATGCTTCAGACACTGGTCATGCTGACACCATTCCCAGTGAATTAAAGTTTCTGTTTGATTGTCCGCCGGTTCCGGCCTCCTCCTTCCCGATGATTGTGAAGTTTTTGTTACAGTATCATTTTCAGAGATTTTCAATCGGGGTTTATAACAGGACTCTGGGCTGGCCATTTCATTCATCAATGTTTTCAGTCTTCAACGTCTTTAAACAACTGCTTTTAATTTTTATGCATGACAGGAAGCATTGTCCTGCATGAAAATTGCTGCATTGTTGGTCGATGAACACAGGGAAGGAACTGTATGTTGCCACAAGAAGTTCTGATAAACATTTGCATTAACCCTGCCACGTAGCTGTATAAGAGGCCCAACTCCTGCTACAGAAAACATCCCCCAAACCATGCCACTTACTACTCCACCTTTCACTGACTTCTTTAAACATTTTGGTTTGTCTTTCCCCAGTTTGACAATGAACTTAATGTTTCCCATCTGACCCAAATAAATTAAACTTGCTATTATCACTGAACTGAACTTTGGACCAGTTCTCCTCTGTCCACAGAACATTCTCCTCAGCAAAGATTAGTGTAGCCTTTTGAGTCTTTCTGCTAATGAGAGGTTCACTGCAGAGTGGGCTTTAAGTTTTCATAATTATTGAGACACTGTATGCCAAGACAGATCCTTACCCTGTTCTGCACTTGACTGGTGAGCAATTCCAGCTGCAGTGATGAACCGGTTGCCCACTGAAATTCTTCACATTATCCTGTATCTGTGCAGACATATTTTAGCCAGCCGAAAAAATTATTTAGCAATTATTAAGCAACTATTCAACTATTCAACTGTCCATTAGCAATTACAATCAAAATTAAAAGAAATCAGCAGATGAATGTTTTTGGTATGGTCCTAGACCGCTTAAGAGTCCTATATAGTCATGACAGGATACATTAATTTTTATTTTTATACAACATATAAAAAAGTGAAAATTGTGATTAAACACGTTGCAGAGTTTAAAAAGAAAATCGACTTTTTAAATTAGTCTGTTTCTAATTTTCTGAACATTTTCTTCAGTCACACAGACTATTTCTGCATCTTAGAAAAACATGTAAAAAAAAATTAAAAACTGTCGCTTCGGTTTAACAGTTCAGTGCTTTTCCTAGAAGCATTAGCTGATTATCGTCACAAGTTTCTATGTTACCCACATACAGGAGTTCAGCAGTTTGATGTTTCTTGAAATCATAGTTTCAGGGGAAAATATGCAATCAGCAAAAAAAAAAAAAAAAAAAATCAGCAATCAGCTTTCAAAGTTGTGTTTGTAACTAAAGCTCTTAACCTGTGGTAGCAAGTGCTAAGCTATGTCTTTCATTCTGACTGGTTAATTTTTTATAATGGCCTGTTAGTTCTGTAGAACTTATGCTCTCTCCCAATATGAATAGATTTTGCTTAGACCTACCTAATATAGGCATACACAGTAACAAGTATCGAGCTGTCATGTGCTATTTCTCCTTGACTGAGGTGCAGCATGTATTTGACCTCTTATGCGTAGAAAATATATTTCCTTATTTATGAATGATCAATATATTGAATGATTTACCAGTATATTTTGGAAATAGTCATTACATTTAGTCATTTAGCAGACTCTTTTATTCAAAGCGACTTACAAATGAGGACATTGAAAGCAATGAAAAACAACAAAAGTGCAATAATATATAAGTGCTATAACAAGTCTCAATACAATATTACAATACGTAATCATCTGCTGCTGTTCATATAATGAAAATTACGTGACAATATATTTACTTCTATTAAATAATGTACGTCATTTTATATTCAGTAACTTCATAACATATAGATGTACAATGTGACAAGATATATATGTGTACATAATACACACACACACACACACGTATAACTAAAAGTGACATGACATGACATACAGCCAAGTATGGTGACCCATACTCAGAATTCGTGCTCTGCATTTAACCCACCCAAAGTGCACACACACAAACCGTGAACACACACTCGGAGCAGTGGGCAGCCATTAATGCTGCAGCGTCTGGGGAGCAGTTGGGGGTTCGGTGCCTTGCTCAAGGGCACCTAAGTAAGTCGTGGTATTACCGGCCCGAGACTCGAACCCACAACCCAAGGGTTAGGAATCAGACTATCTAAGCACTAGGCCACGACTTCCCCATATTTTTTATATTTTATGATTATTTACATAATATACATTTCATATATATACTGTACCTAGTCAACAACAGCACAAGCACAAGTTATCAGAAAAAAAGACTGTCACAGTGCACAAGAGTGTACAACCATTATTGTTAAAATAAAGTAACATATAGGTAATATAACAGTCACCCCTAAAACTGAAAAAAAGCCTTTTAAATTCCAAAATAATAGAACAATAAACACTTACAGATCTCCCCCTATATTCATTCTTAGCAAAAACACATGAAATAACATTTAATATTTAGCATTTACTCTTACATTTACTTTTAACAGTCAGAAGCAAAACATGTGTCGGAAGTGGAAATCAACACATTCCATGAATGTACATACATTCACATTTATATGGGAGCACGTATGTGCAACATATGTACAATAAAAAATAATAAAACTTTAAGATTATTACATGCAATGCTATTTTTGTCCTAATTTCCAGATATTTGTATATGCATCAATGTGTGTTGATATACTGTATGTATGCATAAGCACTAGTTTCCCATATATGGAAATGTATTATGTAATACATTATATATTATTTAATGTATTATGTATTTGTTTCACAAGGGATTAGTCACAGCGGATTCATAAAAGGATGTTTTGCACTAGTATGATTCGTCAATAAGGTGTTTTATTGCACTTCTGGCATTGAATTTGTATCAGAAGTAGAGACAATCGGAGTGCTTTCTTTGTGTGCCCTGATTTGAGATAACTACTGTAAGAGCAAGAGTTAAATCAAACATAGGTAAATACAATAAAAAAGACAGATAAAACCAAAAACATACATTTACAAAAACATTTGCATAAATTAGTAAAAATGTGCACTTCCCCAGAAGTCTGTGCTTCCTTAAAGGCCAGGCTCATTTAGTTAAAAAAATGAAATAACATAAACCTCACTTAAATGCACAAGAACAGTAAGAAAAAAAGAAAGACTGTGATTGAAGGCAACTTCAAGGTCTCCTCATCACAACCCATAATAATCTGACATTAATATGATATCAATCTGTTTAATTAGCAGGAATTATTAATCTGCTTGTGCAATGTCATTAATGACAATTCTATGTTGTTGAACCAACATGGTCCGAACAACAGATGTGTGACCAAGTTACTACAGTTTTGTGAAAACAAAATATTGTGTATTTGGTGCATTTGCATGTAATTATTTTTCATGTCTAAAATCAAATAGATAATCAGCAAAACATGTGATCATCTGAATCCTAAAGCCTTCATTGTAAAAATAAATAAATAAATAAAAATTGGACATTACGTTATTTTTTGAAAGTGAAAAAGACTGTATAATTTACAGTGAACAACCATGAAATGACATTCCCAGAAATGCCTGCGTTACATTTAAAATGTTATGTTTTTTTATTTTTTATTATTATTATTTTATATATATATTTTTTTTTTCTTATCAATTTTGTACATTAGGATTGTATGTTATGTATGTATTATGTTATATGTTATCAGGACTGGGCAGTAACGAAATACATGTAACGGCGTTACGTATTTAAAATACAAAATATGAGTAACTGTAATTCGTTATAATTACATTTTAAATAAGGGGTAATCAGATTAAGCAACTGATTCTCCGTTGAAACAAAAAAAAAAAAAAACTGCTTTCAGCAGCCTGTTTATTTAGCAACGAGTAATGAGCGATAGCTACATGCTCATCATCACACAAAAACATTCTCCTAGAACTCACACTTTGCATTCAGTTAACAGATCCATACAAATCACGCATGAAATAAAAGTTTATAAAGTCAAACGATAGCTTTATGTGCTTTACAGATGAACTTGAAATCTTTATTCATTCGAAATGTTCAATAATAGATCATCTTTGAATTGGTAATGCAAGTTCATGATCCGATTCGTGAACATATGATTCTTCTGAGTCAATCTTTTAAAATATTTGTTTGTAAATCTGTCCGATTCAAACGTTTTAAACCGTTCACGCCACTTGGAGCTTGCGCGCAAAAACACGCGCTGAGAGCAGCATTTCAGACAATGCGCTTACACAGAATTGATTCCTCTTTTGCGTATCCTTGCTTCTGAATGAACAAATAGACACAAATTTATTTCTAAATAATTGTCTCTGCAAGTATTCTCGTAAACACAGTCGGTTATGTCTTAAGTTATGTCTTCACTATACAGTGGATAAAGAAAACTCCTGTGCATTATTATATTTTATCTGTGCACTCTGTCTTAAAGGGGCAGCAGCCTTTAAATACCAGGGCCTGTATTAATAAAGATTCTAAGAATCCTCTCAGGAAACTCTTAATTTAGCTTAAAAACTTTTACGTAGGAGTCTTAGCTTAACCTCCTGAGACCCGAGAGATTGCCTGTTGTGCATTTTATAATTGTTCTTGCTATTTGGGATATGTAGGACCTAATAATTATAATACCTAGAATTTGTTTTTGGACAGGAAGTAGTTTTCGCAGAAAAAGATGTCCTCATGTGAGGACAGTTGGTCTATCATAATGTGAAATGCTGCAAAGCCGTTTCGTTCACTTTGCAAGCACAGATGCACATTGCATGTCATGCATCACACACGGGATTTCCCAGTGCAGCCTTGTGTTCTGCATTCATGCATTTCATTCATAAGTTATGTTATGTCCTCGGTAGAAGACATCGGGATTCAATTTCTTTAAAAAAAAAAAAATGAAAAGACATGAATGAAAATGCATAGGCAAAAACAATTGATTTTTTTAAAATCACCAATACTTTTTTAATATTCAAGATTTTTTTTTTATTTGTATTTTTTTAGCCAAACTTTGTATAAAGATGGTTCTCAAATATGGTATAACAGAATAATTCAATATACCATTTTTCTTTCGGCAAAATGTTTGTAAAATTACCATTAAAGCTGCAGTAGGTAACTTTTGTAAATATACATTTTTTACATATTTGTTAAACCTGTCATTATGTCCTGACAGTAGAATATGAGACAGATAATCTGTGAAAAAATCAAGCTCCTCTGGCTCCTCCCAGTGGTCCTATTGCCATTTGCAGAAACTCCATCGCTCCTGGTAAAAAATAACCAATCAGAGCTGCGGTCCGTAACTTTGTTTGTGTTCAAAATGTAGAAAAATGTATATAATAAGCGAGTACAACATTAATCCATTTTCCAAACCGTGTTTTTAGCTTGTCCTGAATCACTAGGGTGCACCTATAATAAGTGTTTATATTCGGACTATTTTAGATTGCTTCGGGGATACCGCGGCGGAGTAACCCAGTACCTTCCTGATTCTTCATAGACATAAACAGAGAGAAGTAGTTCCGGCTACGATGTTCTTCCGCAAGACGCAAGCAGTTCTGTTTATTAACCGCTAGAGCGTCAAAAGTTCCCTACCGCAGCTTTAATGGGTTTTCTCATTATATAAAATGTATCTATAAACTAAATCTAATTTGCATATTAATATGTTTTTGGGGCAACATGTAATGAAAAAAGAAGTGTAATAATGGGAGTAATAATTGACAATATTTTCATAATAATATATCATATTTCATAGAATATTTAAATATAATTTCTTTCTCTATTCATTTGTTATGTCTCCAAAAATGCATAATAAACATGCTTTTAATCCCGGTGTCCTCAAGTGAGGACATGTATGAAATCAATGTCCTGTTTAGTAACAGAAAGTCATATTTTGATTTGAAACCCCATAACATTTTCCTGAGATGTTGATTTATGACACATAATTAAAAAATTAGACAGATTTAAATGATAACTACAAAATATTATCATATTTCCATAAGAGTGTCACTAAATTCATTTCAGACATTTTGATGACCAAGGAGAGGGAGTGGTCATGTGAAACATCCAATCATTTGGCATCTCTGAAAAGCCCTGAATGTGCTCTGTACAGGACATCCAGACCTAAAACTGTGGCATGAACAGTCTCAGAGAAATTCACAAAAATATAATGTCCTCATATGAGGCCACAGGGTCTCAAGAGGGGGACCGATCTGAGAGCAACTCTGAGTAAGGTAAAGACAAAAGCTTTCATCTTAGTGAGGAGGCAGGGTTGACCCCGTTGCTATGCATGACACGATCTTTTGAAGACTGTGATTGGTTGGTTGTCCAATGGGAAGGGAAAAAGAGTGATTTTAAGTATAGGGTCTAATTCTCACTTTGAATTTACATGCGTAATTTTTCCTATTTGACTGTTCTCTCTCTCTCACACACACACACACACACACACACATTATATAAATAATTTTTTTATTTACCATGCTTTTAATTTCCTATAAGGTATTTGATTGGCTTAGAATTATGAAAATTGTGCCACTCTTTCCAATTACCAGTGATTGCTGTCCTATTTAAGTGGCGGTTTGAATGTTGGTTTTAATGTATCAAACATGGAATTAACACCAAGAAGGGCAAAAAAGCCAAACTGGACAGAGGAACAGTGTTTACTATTAGCCCAGTTAGTGGATGAACACAAGGCCATTCTTAAAGGAAAATTCGGGCCGGGTGTCACAGCAAGGGACAAGAAGCAGACATGGGAGCATATAGCACAAACTATTAATGGTTCATTTCACAAACATGATCCCTGCACGATCTAATCTATAGCGTCTTATTAACTCACTGTCATCCATTGTCTGCAACACATTTCTTCTGCCTCTTCGTTTTTCTGACATTTTCTCCTCTGCTAAAGAAACTCTTAAGCCTCTTAAAAGTCCTCGTCTGTGCTCCTAACAAGTTTGACCTTAAGACCTCTTTTAAGGGTTAAGATGCTTTCTGAATTACTTTTTTCTTTACTAGGATTTTTTCTTTAATTTTAAGAGTAAACGCCCACATTTCTAAGAATTTTCTTAGAATTTTGTCTCTAGGAGCTACTTTTTGCATTAAGATTCTTTATGAATACGGGCCCAGGTGTTCCAGTAGTGGCACCTGCTGTCAGAGAGTGACATTTGCATCTCATACACAAAGGTAAAATCAGACCATTCTATTTTTACTTCATTTTTTTTAATTATACAATGTAAATAACATGTATTTAGCATCTTTTTTGGGGGGTGGGTGGGTAGTAATTCAAATGGTTTCATCTGATTTAAAATAGAGCACAGACAAATATTTTTGTTTAATACAAAATAATAAGTTTATTGAATTGTTACATCCAGACATGCTAATAGTTTTTGCTGATTTGTCCAAAGTAAAGTTCAGCCGAAGTCTTTTTTTTCGGGTTAGTTAAATTCATTTTGGGCTACCAAAACCTGAAGAATGCCAGGGATTTGGAAATTTTCTGAGCCCTGAGGTATGTTTCCCGAAAGCATCAATAATAACGACATTGCTTGCGAATGTGGGAAAAGAGCCCTGTCAATTTTGACTCAGCGATTCTTTTGCGACTCTTTTTCACTTAAAGTTTGGTCCATTCATTAAACAAATCTATTGTATAACTTGGACAACTGTGCCAGTTGTTTTGGCTACTTTTATTATGTGTTTGGTGTGTCTGGATTCGTTTTGAAGCTTGGAATGCATCATGGAACAGCATGGAATCCCATTCATTGTATTCTATTTGAATTTATATTGATTGGAAGATTTAAATGACATGACATTATTTTGTTGTTCACAGAAATTCTGTGGAAAATTTATGTTCTTCACAAATCTTATGGCTGGTAGATGTCGGAAAGCATAAAAACAGACATCAAGTTAATATGTTCCTTTGTGTTAACAAGCTTAAGTATTTCAAAGTATTCTAAAGTATTTAGATTAAGTTACTAAACCCGAGTTATCTAACAAAATACGTTACTGATTACTTTTTAAAGTTTGTATTTTGTAATCTGTACTGAAATACATTTTAAAAGTAACCTTCCCAGCCCTGTATGTTATGAACCGTATGTATGGTATGTTGTTAAATGAATGTTTATTGGATTATTTCATGTGTGTTACCATGACGGAGTTTAGTGTGTGTGTGTGAATAACACTGTGCACCATATATTAATATTTAAATGCTGCTTGTGATTGGCTTTGGTTCATCATGTGACTTTCTCATCACCACCTTCTTTTTTCAGATTTCAGTACTTCAAAAGGTTGACATATTTAAATTATATCAGTTAATTAAATTAAGGTATTTAAAATTAAATTAAATTAAATGTATGCATTTAGCAGACGCTTTTATCCAAAGCGACTTACAGTGTATTCAGGCTATCAATTTTGACCTATCATTTACCTATCATATTTAAATGTAAATTTGAGTTAAAACCATGAAACCTAAAATGTTGCTACCGTATATTTTTACGGTGAAATTCTGGCAACTACAGCTGCCTTTTTTTTTTTTTTTTTTACCATAGATTTGATCTTTTTTTTTTTTCTTACAGCGTAATTGAACTGTGTCTATGTAAGTCCAATGAAGGTCCCACATGATTGACCAGCAGTTTAGGAGTTTCAAGCAGATTCTAGATTGGCTAGATTCATAGAAAGTCTGAACCCCATCTGTCCTCAAAAAGTCTGTCCCCATGTGGCCATGAGATACATTGTTGCCAGTTTTAGTTCCCGAGACTAGGGGAGTGGCTTTAGACACAACAATGGTTGTGGGAGGGATCTTTTCTAAAACTATAAGATTTCTAGACCACAAAAACTGAAACATTTATTCATTTTACCATTAAGCATTAACAGTTCTTGTGACTTGATGAAATCTCTCTCACTTTAAAAAAGGGTAAGGCAATTGCATTAAGGATAATTTAGCCATTGATCATTTCATTAAACATGTTATGGATGGTAGTCATGCATATTCTACTTTATTCCTTTCTAAATTATATTGTGCAGTCCTTATGTTAACAGATTTTTCTAAATAATTGTCTCTGCAAGTATTCTCGTAAACACAGTCGGTTATGTCTTAAGTGAACGTATACAATGGATAAAGAAATCTCCTGTGCATTGTTATATTGGATCTGTGCACTCTGTCTTAAAGGGGCAGCAGCCTTTAAATACCAGGTGTTCCAGTAGTGGCACCTGCTGTCAGAGAGTGACATTTGCATCTCATTCACAAAGGTAAAATCGGACCATTCTGTTTTTGCTTAATTTGTTTTTATTATACAATCTAAGTAACATGTATTTAGCATCTTTTTTTTTTTTTTTTTTTTTTTTGGATAGTAATTCAAATGGTTTCCTCTTATTTAAAATAGAGCACAGACAAATATTTTTGTTTAAATTTAGAAATTTATTTTAGTTGTATGATTTTTTTATTTCATTTAGAATTTGTTTCAAAATTAAAAATTTGAATTTCAAGTTCAGTTTATTATATAACATTTAAATTTCAAAAATAAATATGCAGCATTTTGTCTAATAATAAAATGACACATTTTTATTTATAATTTTTCTTAAATCTAATTTTGTAAATAAATAAATAAATATATAAACTAATTGTAAGAAAATTGTATGGTATAATCTGTATTGTGAATTTCATCGCATAATACGTTTATTGAATTGTTACATCCAGATATGCTAATAGCTTTTGCTGATCATGCTGATTTGTCCAAAGTAAAGTTCAGCCGATGTCTTTTTTTTTTTTTTGTGGAAAGATTTGTGGAAACCATAAAAGTATTATAATAGCGGCAGTTAAATTAACAAGTAGTTAAAGATGTAAAGGGAACTGAACTATTATAGTATTAAAGGGTTAGTTCACCCAAAAATCAAAATTATGTCCTTAATAACTCACCCTCATGTCGTTCCAAACCCGTGAGACCTCCGTTTATCTTCGGAACACAGTTTAAGATATTTTAGATTTAGTCCAAGAGCTCTCAGTCCCTCCATTGAAACTGTGTCCTTGATTATATCAATACGCTCGCTGTTGCTGCTCGTGTCTGATAGCTAAATCATCCGTGTAACAGCTGTTCTAAATAAACTACATCTGATTGTTTAATAATAATCCCATGTCAGTATCTTGCCGTGCTATTGGCTCATCTAATATAGTAGGCAACCACGTTTGCCTGCATATTTACGGTTCGTGCATTATGATTTTGGGGAAAATGTGCAATAAATGGGAGTGGCAACCCTTTTAATATCATTGAGAATAAAACAACCGTCCCAACTTTAGAAATCCAGTTTTTCCCTCCATGGGGATCATCCATTTCAAAAGTAAAGCAAAAATACGGACCCTCGGCCCACCGTCTACATGTTCTTTCTCTCAAAAGAAAACGATTGAACAACTTCATCAAATATGTACCATAAGGATTTAAATTAACATATTTCACTAGTAGAAATCACACAAAATAACTTTATATCTAAATAATTTTACTTACCGAACATATACACAAAGAAAAACTTCCTCTTGAAATGTGGTGTCAGCAACCAAACAAACGAGGCTAAAAGGACGAATTTTGTAATCCACCAATCAGTGCTTTTGTTCTCTTGTTGTTAGGCAGAATTCCTTGCATGGCCAATCACATTAAATGAATAACAGAGTGATGTTGAGTTTTTCCAAAGGATTAATCATGAATTGGAGCTCACAACACTTGAAATTTAGTTTATGCATTTTGAAGGTAAATAAGTTAAAATGACTAATTTTTAAGTGGCAGTGCCAAAATGCTAAATTGTAAGTAATGTTAAGTCAACATTACTTGATTAAGTAAAGACAACATTAGGGTTTACAGTGCATAAATCACTGTTTACACAACTCACTTATATTACACTGCTCATTTATATCACATTCCTCACTTACATTAAACTGCTTACTTAAATTACTCACTTATATTACACTGCTCCATACTATCCATATGCACCTTTGCTCTTTCGTGTTTTTTTCACCTTCTCCGAGAGATGATGCATTTCGGTGACACCTGTAGTTGTCCATGCGATGTCCGTCACGCTCTCGCGATGGAATAAAATGCAGCGGTAAATAAGCAGAATAAAGTGTCAGCTACTTCGCAGCCTATTAGCCCTTTTCTCCGCTCATACCACGTCCTCGAAAATCCTCGTTTATACGACTTCCCGCCCTTTGTAGATATTTGTTTGATGTTTAAATTTGGTCTTGGTTGTCCTAATTCTTTAATTGTCAATTTATCCTTATTGCTACAACGAATGAAGGGTATTTCTTTCAATGACACGATAGAATTAATCTGCGCTGACATAACATTCGCCATGATGTCGATCAAGTTCAGTTGACAAAGACATAGCTGTCTCCGTCTCTCTCTTTTTCTTCACATTTGATAGATATTAATGTAGTTTTTCATTTTTTTCTTGTTGTTAAAATTCAAAATAGTTTTTAAATATTACTGGATGTCACTGTTCCCACCAGTCGTTGCACAAGTTAATGTTACACACGATGACGAAAGCACGTTAGGGCTAGCCCTCCCGGAACTCATTGAGATTGCATTGCAGTGCCTGCAATTCGAAAAAAATTATAAGTTTGACAGAAATCACCCAAAAAGGGGCGGTACTACACAAACGTGACTCGACGCTGATTGGACTATTTAGAGGCAGCACAAACAGTCTACAATAGTGAAAGCTAGCATAACACTGTGGTTGAATGTAAAACAAACAAAACAAATCCCTCCCTTTCCTTTGGTGGTGCATCGCCCTAATGGAGAAACCGCCACTGCTCAAATGTGACCAATACCTTGAGGGAAACATTGTTCTTTCAATGAAATAAAAAAGTATAATATTTTAGTTCATTGGTATATTTTCTTATTTAACGTCATTAGTAACTTTAAATTGTACTCCAAGCACAAATACCACAAAATAATACTATCAGTATAGCAATAAAGTAAAATAAAAAAAGTATTGTATACCTCTGTTACTGTGTCAGACAGCTCTTAAAATGATTATGTGCCATGATATGTGTTCTCATTGTCAAAAGATTTATTGATAGTCTTTTTTGTGTTTATGTGTAACAGGAAAAATGAACCATTTTAACACACACAAGTGAGTTTTTTTATGCATCTGTACAACCTGCACATATTATTATAAGCTATTGTTATTACAAGTAAATAACATGAAAGCATTTTTTTTATATATATTTACTCATATAGGAAGATGACAACAAGTATCCCATTTTGCTGTAAATTGTGTTTTAATATTTTATTTCACCCCAAAATGAGCATTTCCTGATTATTTGCTGATCCCCAGGCCATTCAGGATTCATATGACTTTCTTTCTTCAGCTGAAGAGAAGTTAAGGTTATTTTCTAGTAATTTTTTTTTTTTTTTTTTTTTTTTTGTCATTTTCAAGAAATAAACAAATGCTCGCCTTGGTCCAACTCTGTGAAGTAACCTTCTCAAAGTGTATTTTTTCTCAGCAACTTGAGTAGCCTGGGGCTAAGTGAATAATCAGAAAAAAATAAAAAATCCTTTTTGGGTAAACTATTCCTTTTAATATTTTTGCCTCCCCTTATCTTAGAGTGAAGGATGTACAGTCTATGGAGGCAGTTTCTAGGCCTCTAAATGAGGGAATTGTCTCTATCTGTAACATCTGTGAGTCCCTCAAGAAAGCACATATCAGTCCCAACACTGACACATGCTCCAATTACAATCAAATTAGGAAGCATATTGAGGATGCTGAGCAATGCCTGAAAACATCTGAGACAATGATTAAAGAAAAACTGGGATGTTTAGATGAAAGCATGGAGCAGCTTATTAGAGAGAAACTTAATGTTGAGGAGCAGAAAAAAGAGAAAAGTCTGGCCATGGGTAATTTGCGCATAAAGATGAAGTCCACTGAGGAATCATTAGAGCATTCCAAAGCAGCTTTGGAGCAGGCTAAAAGTAGTGTAGAATCAGCAAATTATGCCATAAGAGCTCATCGAGACAGAATGAAGACATGTGATGATGTAGCAACTGCAGGGGCGATAATGCTTGCAATACCAATTTTTGGATGGATCGCTGGTGAGTATTACACTACTCTTATCATCCTGAATTGTAACAATTTGTGAATTTATGCATTTATAAATTGGAAGTACTGATGTGTATTCAGATGTCTGTCCCCCTGTAGGTCCAATAATGATGAGTGAGGGAAAGTGGGGATTTGAAGAAGCTTTAAATGCCTTGAGAGATGCTGAATGGGAGAAACAAAACTCTGAGTCACAAGTGAGGAATTGCAATGTAAAAGTGCTTCATTACAAAAGAATAATCTCTAGGACACAGAATGAAATTGAGCAAACCAATGAAGCACTGAAGAGGACTGAGAGGAAAATTGAAGAGGTTCAAAAGCATCTGACGAGCACAGGTGAAATTCAGGAAGTGGTCAGGAGAACTGTGAACCTTCTGAGTGTTCTTAGTGGAAGAGTCACTGTACTGGAGAGACAAACACAGCGTTTCATCCTCTGGCAGCCTGTAGTAAAGGTCATGGAAGATGTGATGAATGCAGTAGTAAATATTGCTGAGAATCGGTTTCTCTATAGTGATGGTGCACCAGGCCCTATAAATACTTTGAAGAAGAATGTTGGTGTATTACTGGCTTTATGCAACTCACCCAGTAATTCTGAATATAACAGCTATTACTGATCATCAGAGTTGGGACTGGTAGGACTTATTTACAGCATTACTACCAGCAAATGTGTCACATTACTACTTAATAATAGATGTTGTGTATTGTCCAAAAATTTTTGCATTATATTGTTGTGACGAGTGGGGCGGGGCCGAGGGGACGTGGGAACGAGGAGTGAGGCCGGTGGAGTGATTGGAGATGAGCTACACCTGCGACCCACCACTGGTCTCGAGTCCCACGTAGGAGATGGAAGGATATAAAACTGGAGCGACGACAGTGAAGGACGAGAGAGGACCAGGCCTGGGCTTTATTTTATGTTTTGGGTTTTATTTGTGCGCATCAGTCATCCGTGAGGGGCTGATGGGCTGTTTTGTGTTTATTTTGAATTATTAAAATATTATTTGATTGTCCGCCGGTTCCCGCCTCCTTCTTCCGGATGATTATGAAGGTTTAATTATTACAATTGTATTATATTGTATGTTGCTATGTAAATTAAAATAATCATATGTTCTTCAATGGCTTCAAATTTCAATAAATAGACTTGAAATGTAATTACTTGTTTTTGATTGCTTCATATGATGATATAACGATTGTTTTAATGAATAAAGGTAAACAAATAAAAATAAATAAAAAAGGAGCTTTTCACGGCTTCCCAATAAAAAAAAATTAATAAAAAAAAATTGTGACTAGTATTAGTGTTATATATGGCCAACAAATGTTTTTTTTTTTTTTTTTTTTTTTTTGTAAATGAACAGAATAAAACCTATTCTTAAATTGTGGTGCTTTATGTGCACTTCAGTGACCAGCAATTTGCACTCTTTTTCCCCTGCCTAGTAAAGCACATTCTGCAAACATAGTGAGATAGCAACAAACATATAATGACATCTATTTTAAACACTATCAACAGATATCAGGAGAAGCATCAAAATCACTTTTCTTGTGCAATATGTATTCACAAGACAAGCAAACGAATCCACAAGAAACGGTGCAATGTAAGCTGTAACTGACTGTCATAAAATTGTGATTCTTGGCCACTAAAGTCACCACCATTATGCGATTACAGAGGTGCCTCATGTTATCCAAGTTAGCTGTTATGCTCTTTCCAATAGTAAAGGCATGTTCACACTGAAAGCGATAACTATGACTATATAGATATAGTTTTAGAAATAGTTTTAGAAATCTTTTTACATTTAAGAGAACAGTGTAAATCACACTACAACTATCACAATATGAAGAGGAACAATATTGTTATGATCACTTCCAGAATGATTTTATCCATAGACTGTAAAATTAAAAATAATTATAATAATAATAAAATCAGAATTCCTTCTGCTGTGGAATAATGAAGCCAAAATGTCATAGATATGGCAGCTCTCATCATGAGCTGCTGACATCATTTGGAGCCAGAGTATGTGCAGTAGTGATCATGAGCTGGAGCCTCAAGGTGTGCTCGTCTTGAAGCATCATTGTACAGACTGATCAATGTATGACATCAAATTTCCACGAGACCAGATGGCTTTGTATGCTTTGGAATAGGTACTTTGATGTCATAAACTCATCAGTCTGTGCAGCACTGCTTCATGTCGAACACAACTACAGTAACATCCCGCCCAAACTCCTGCAGACACGATCGCTAGGACACATTCATGACATCAAACCCTGTTTTATAGCATCAAACAACTAATTAAAATCAGAAACTAAAATTAAAAAATTATTATTTGAAGTGTAATTTTGCCCTCTGCCATTTTCTCTCTGCTTGAACAGGTGAAGCGACAACAATGTCTTGTAAGCAATGTAGGTGTTTTTCTGTAGGCTTTGTATGGTTTTTGTTTTTTTTCCTTTTTATCATGGCAGGAGAGTATTTAGACAGAAAGCGAAGTGGAAGAGAGAGAAGGTGGCAGTGTCATGAAAAGTCCACAAGACGGGACTCAACCTTGGGACATTTGAAGTGCAATGGTGCTGTATTTCGGCGTATTGGTGCCAACAATGTACGTGTTTTGTAGTCGGATGTAAAAGTGAACGTAAGAGTCTTCAGTTTCTGCTAGCATAAGAGTCCCTAAAGGAGGCAGTGGATTAGTTTTGTTTTTTAATGGTAATGCTCCAGAACAGAAAAGACAGTAGCAACCTAAACAGAAGAGAGGGTAGGGGTGAGCTGTAGCTCATTATTTTAAAGAGACATGTAATGAAAGGCTTGCAGTGAAAAGAGCTGTTTTAGGCAAGTTATAAAGGGTGTTGTTTTACGTGACCTTTGAGGAACCCAGAAATACCTGATGAAAGCTATAACCGAAGCTGAAATGGACGTGCTTGATGCGTGAAAACAAACCTCATTGGTGTGCATGTTTGAGCTTCAATGTGCCAAATTTTATGTGTGTAAGATATAATAAATGTAACAAGTACTTTTCAAGTTGAAATAAAATTGTTAGGAGTAAAAAGTAGTTTTTTTTCTTCTGAATTGTAATTAAGTAAAAGTAGCCACTTAAATAAAGTGCAATTACTATTACAGCATGATAACAACTAACATTTCATGACCGAAAACATTATGTTTGTCTTACATTTCATAATAAATTCAGACAAGCTTTTTTTTTTTTTTTTTTTTTCATCAGTTTATTTTTCTGAAATGGAATGTGTATGGGATTGTGGGTGATTTAGGGCCAAGAAAGATACATCCCATGCATCCTTTAAATTTTGCTGAATGAAGGATGCAAAACGAAGGCTGCCTTCCAAGGATCCTTTCGACTGAGACAGCCTTCAGCAGTTTTTGATGATGTGGCAGCCGAGATATGCAGCCTTCATGAAGCAGCCTACTGTTTGAGAAGCACGCTGATAGACTGATATTTATTGTGTTTATTAATGGTGTCAGATACTGAAATGTGTTCTGTTTGTAACCTGTTATCATGGGGTGGAGAAATAACAGTAAAGAAAACAATAAATCCTGATTACAGTGACATTTTGGTATTTGGTAATTATATATTTTTCTGATTGAGTGGTAGATCATCCAGTCAGAGACCTATGACTATTTACTTAATATAATTAAACCAATATAAATATAACACCTTAATATCTTAAATATCTTAAATCTTAAATAAAAAATATATTCAAGACAAAGTCGTACATCATAGTGGGAGGAAATCTCTCTTGAGTTTGTGTCCTCATGCAAATTGACTAAAGACTGCTGGTATAAGAGAATGTATTTTTGGACCAATTTTTATTGTGAAAAGTGCTTTTACAAATACATTTATTTTCACAGTTACATTCAGTTAGTTTCAATTTCATGTACTTTTAGTTTGTATTCCATTCCCCTGTTTGATTTTCCCACTTTCTTTGGTTGCCAAAGTTACTGATTTGTTCTAGAGGTTAGCTGTGTCATTAATTTAACCTTGTAAGATTTGTGTTGATTATCTATTTAGGATTGTCTGCCTGTCCACAAAACTGTGAGATTTTTTTATTATTGTTTTATTTTCTAGGTAATATGCCCATTAAAAAATAAACATTTTGTGAAGCTTCAAGAGTTACTGTTGAAATAGAGAAACAGAAACATATTTTTTAATCATTATTAATATATTAAATTGGAATGCATTTTGTTGCACATAGAATCAGAAATGAAATAGAACATTAGAAGTAATTTTTTTTTTTTTTTTTTTAAACAATCACTAAAAGCCTTAAATGTAAACTCTGGCTAACAGGTTATAAGAAGAGAGGTACTTTAGATACGATTTAGTCTATTGGTAACACTTTATAAGGTTCCATTAGTTAATGTTGGTTAATGCATTAACTTACAGTAAGCAACACATTTTTTACAGTATTTATACATTTTTGTTAATGCTAGTTCATAACATTATTCAACTGTTCATTCTTAGTTTTCAGGTGCATTAAACAATATTAACAGATACAACTTTTGATGTCAATAATGTATAAGTAAATGATGAAATTCACTAATAAATGCTTTAAAAATGTTTTTCATTGCTGGTACATTTAACTAAAATAAATGACTAATTTTAATAAATGGAACTATATTGTAAAGTGTTACCAGTTTATTTAAGATTAGATCATGGCAAATTATAAGGAAGAAGCTAAAATAAAGAAGCAGAAGAGTTCATTATATGTAATAAAAAAATAAAAAAGCAGAAGACAATATAAGAACAATTACATTTAAAGGGTGAGTTCACATCCAGAATAAAAATGTCCTGATCATTTACTCACTCCTAAGTCATCCAAGATGTTCATGTCTTTATTTCTTCAGCCAAAAAGAAATGAAGGTGTTTGAGGAAAACATTCCAGTATTTACATATCTACTTCAATAGGAGCCATTGGGAACATTTGTGATTAAAAAGAATAATTATTTATTTTTATTTTTATTTTATTTTTTGAGCATTTTGTTTCGCTATAAATCTAGATCTTAGAATTGGACCTTCAACCCATGAGCACACGTTGAAGTTCACTAAATGGAGAAAAACCCTGGAAAGGTTTCCTCATAACCTTAATTTATTTTCCACTGAAGAAAAAAGGACATGAATATCTTGGATGACAAATTATCAGGAAATTTTTATTCTGGAAGTGAACTAATACTTTAAAGTAGGAATAAAGTAATAATTGTTCTCTCCTGTAATATTTGCCTAGAGCATATGCCTCAATAGAAATACACTCTTAATGGTAAAGTAAAAAGAAGTATCTAAACTCAAAGAGAAATTTAAAAGCAAACACCATTAATAAAATTCCACTACAACTCATATACTTAAAAAGATGTTCTCGGATTTCCACAATTACTCTCTGGTAAAAAAAAAAAAAAAAAAAAAAATTCTGCAGATGTTGACCGATGACAGGAATGGTTGATGGAAAGAAGAGGCTTTTGTCTTTTCAAGTATTTTCTGAAAAGAAATATACACAGTTATTTAAATACAGAAATCCTAAACCGTTTGAACAGACAAAACTATCACACAGACAATGTCTGTCGATGATTGTCAAATTAATATACAATTTTGAATTCCAAAGAAACAATGTCAAATAATGTAATTGTCTAAAGTGATCTATCATGACCACATGTTAAAGAAAAACAAAGCTTCAATATGAATTATATTATCATCTGGTGCTTACCGATGTAAAACTAGAAAAAACACATCTTAATGCATTCCCTCAGATGTATGCTGCTTCTTCTCCCTCATTGAATCCAGCTTGAACAGCCTCTTGAATACTTCTGATTTCTTCTGGAGGAGCAGCAGGTAGAATTGCAAGCAACTCTTGATCGATCTTTTCTAGTCTTGCGATGCTCTTCTTGTCATACTCATTTTTATTCTTAATGACAAGCATTAAGATGCCTTTCTGTGCCTCATCACAGCCGTTCTGGAGCAGTTTTCGCTCATGCTCGAATTCTGGCTTACTTGTATCCATGGCCATTAGTTTGCCCAGTGAACTGACGCGGTCCATCAGGTACTTGTTGGAAACATCTGTGTACGTTGCAGAGATCATATGGACCAGACTAGCAATGTTACTGGCTTGGAAGGCTTGAGTGTACAGCAGATCTTTTGAGAAGAGGTTTGCATTGTAGGTGAGGGCTTGTGTTTTCTCTGATGTTGAGACAAAGTTTGTGAGAGTTTTGCTCAGGCTGGTTTTCACAATGTTGGAAACCATCTGAAAGAAGCGAACCATCTTCTCCCATTGTTCCTTCACTCTCCCCATGGCATCCATTCCTTTGACCAGCATCTGTACGGTAGTATTGAAGTCGATCTCTTTCAGTTCACAATTTCTCATAGTGACCAGGATTTCAGTTAGTTCCTTCTGATTCTTCTCAAAGTTCTCCACATACTTGTCATAAGTCTCTCTTGTCTTGTTCAGCTGAGCTCGGTTCTGCTCTATGGAGAATCTTGCATTTTCTGTGGCCCTCGCAGAAGGACTCATGTTCTCTGACTTTGTTTGTTCTTTATGCATCATTGGTGGATTTGAAGTAATGGCTGGAGAATTTGTTTTGTCTTTACTTTTGCAATCAAAATCATGCGCTGACTTGATCAGATCCAAGACCCCTTTTATTATCTCGGTGCTTTTGTCTTTGTCACATTTGCCATCTGGTGCATATTTTGCGAGCTGTCCACATATTTCTATGCCATCTTGACATAACTTCAGAACTTGTTTCTTTGCCGGGCAGTCAGAGCTTCCCTTTAAAGTGTCATTGATTCTTTTGAACTGTTTTGCTAGAAAATCAGTGTTTGTAGTTTTGCTCTTCTGATCGTATATTTTTTTCCAGTCAATGTTATCATCCTTTACATTCATTTCTTCCTGGATTTTCTGTGCACAATTTAAAATTTCAGCAGACTTACTATACACCTGTATTTCTGCTACCACATCTCTTTTACCTATCATTGGTTGAGTAATAACAGATGCTGCTCCAGTAATCATGCCAGTAATGCTCTGTGCTATTCCAGCTACTAAATCCATGCCAATCATTTCCCATCCATTAGGGAGAGAACCCACAGCTTTACTGTAGTTCTCTTGAGCCTCTTCCAGTTCCTTCTTCATGGTACTCATTACCTCCTCAGTCCTTTTCTTGGTCTCTTGAGCTGACTGCTCCTTCAATTTGCCCTCTTCTATTTTCTTTTTCATTTCTGCCATCTCCTCCCCATAAAAGTGCTCTGCATTCACACATGCTTCTAGCAGCTCTTGAATGATTTTGATGACATCAGTGAAGCGCTTTTCAGTTGCATCAGACAACTCAAGACATTCATCTGCAATATCTTGGATATTTTTCAGCTGATCGGGAAGATGAGCTTTGACAACTTCATCATTGCCTTGGAACAGAATCTTCACAGCAGTTTTCATGTAATCTGGAACTTGGGCAGTATGGAGGCGAATCTGATCCATGCTCGTATGAGCTTCATTAAATGCCCACCAGCCAGAGTTACACACTTGCATGAGGCAAGCACGAAAGGAATCAGGGTATTTGATGAATTTATAGCCATCTTTAGGTGGATTTTTATTGATAGAGAAATCTGTTGAAGAAGAGATGAAAACCAGTTCTCCCAGGATTGCTATGGATAGAGGTGCTGGAGTCAGATACTCTTCCCAGTTGGCATAAGGCTGCATTATAAGTTTGGTTTGGTTCCTCATGTCCTCAGCAGTGGTAAGGTTTTGAGTAGATTTTGAGATTGCAGAATTCATGACTTCTCTGTTCCTGTTCAAAACAAAAATTACTTCACAATGCGGATACTTCACAAGGAGGTCTTTATTTACCCCCTGGAGCCATGTGGAACACTTTTTATAATAAGATGGATGCACTTTATTGGACTTCTACTGGGCTTAATATCACCACTTATTCACTGCCATTATAAAGCTTGGAACAGCCATTTTAAGATATGATTGTATTTGTCTGAAAGAAGAAAATCATATACACCTTGAATTGCTTGAGGGTGAGTAAATTTAGATTTTTCTTTTAATGAAAGATCCCTTTAAAGATCTTACTGACACAAATTTTTGATGGAGAATACCTAAATAAGTTAAAGGGTTAGTTTACCCAAAAATGGTGTAGAACATGCATGTGCTGAGCCTTGTTTATGAGCACAGGAAAGCTGGCACATGCTCTGTAGCACTCTCTCGATAATGGCGGAAAATGGTAACTAATGGGAGAAGAATTGTTGAATAAAGTAATTATTTATTATTTTATGTGCACAAAAAGTACTCTCATAGCATCATAAAATGACAGTTGAAGCACTGCTGTCACATGGACCATTTTAATGAAGTCCTTACTAAGTTTCTGTGCCTTGATAGTGGTAGGACCCTTGCTGTCTGTGGAGGGTCAGAAAGCTCTCTGATATCATCCAAAATATTTTCATTTGTGTTCCAAAGATGAACAGAGGTCTTATGGGTTTGGAACCACATGAGGGTGAGTAACATCTCAATAAGTAAAGCAATAAGTAAGCTATCTGACAAATTGGCTAATGCACTTTTCCTGAAGCAGCTTGTGTCCTCTGCTACTTTTTTAGTTGCATCTACTGTATATTGATATAATCGGTATTGGTTGACTGAATCATCATTCCAGATTCTGGGAAGTATACAGCTAACCATACATATGCAGATAATCATTGAACATTTCTACCTAAATGGGAGGATTTATATTTTATGGTTGAAAGAAATGGAAAAGCAGTCTGCTTGGTATGCCAGAATTCACTGTCACATTTTAAGGCTTCAAATATTGAGCACCATTTCCCCTCACTCTTTCACCGTGGCCTGGCAATTCCCCAAAAATGGAAACTTCAAAACCACAAGTTAAACACACAACTCAGCTTTTTCAGAAATGTACCAAGCATTCAAACATCCAAGCATGCTTAATAAACCAAAAACATGCATGGTAATGTAAACACGATAACTCGTTTTTTTTTACCGGAGCAAGGTCATAAACAGCATAAGCATAAACTGGTTGACACAGGCAGTTTTTTGCCCCTTACACCATGTAAATGCAATAACCTGCTTTCTGTCAGCTTACTTAAGTGTGCATGTGTGATACATGACAGGAATGCATCGTTAGTGCAGACTTAAGCACATCTAGACAAAGCAAATCATTTGCATTAAAAAACAACTCTTTCATGACTCAAAAAAAAAAAAAAATGTTTTCTCATCTCGTGCCGCAGAAGGTTCATTCAAACCGCTGCATTTATAACTGCATGAAAGGATAATATATGCTGTATGTTTCCTTCTGGCATGTTGCGAAATGTATTTAACATCACAAGTGAAAATCAGGCCCGGATATTCTATATCAGTAAAAGAACCAAAACCCCAGAAAGACAATGAGCAAATAAATATATCTAACATTTCTCAGTAGCAAGGTTGTTGAAGCATTTAAACTTAAAGATTCACTATTAGTAGACAGCTGAACACTGTTGAGGGAAGCATAAACACAGGTATTTACATGCGCTTAATTTCTCTCTCTCTCTCTTTCTCTCTAGACTGCATTAATAACTGCATTAGCCTGCATTTCAATGGCTCAAGCCCAGTGGGGGTGCTAAGGTGGTGGTGGGGGCTAACAGTTCATAGGGAGTGTTAAAAAAAAAATTATTAAATTGAAAAAACGCCTATAAGCTTGAGCATGGAAATTCAGACACCTTGTGTTTTTTTTATATACAGCAGCTTTGAAAAGGTCAAATTATACATACATATATATATATATATATATATATATATATATATATATATATATATATATATATATATTAGTGGTGGGCCGTTATCGGCATTAACATGCTGTGTTAACACAAGACTAAAAAATATCTAATCTATTCTCAAAGTTGGGTTGGGAGCTGGATCTATACTAAGAAAGCTATGACTTTCACCTGGAAATTTTATATAACCGACTGGCTGAGGCCAGCCTAAAAAGATGCTCAGGACAGTTGACGGGCCACTGCTGCGCATCGTCATGAAAGCTTATCTTTTTCACATGTTTTAACGCCTTACCGCTTGTCGATTTAAACATTAAAGCATCCAAACACAAGACGCAGAAAAGCTGAACGGAGTAGCTGGTTACTGGTGAGAGAGAGAGAGAGAGAGAGAGAGCCGCGTATCACGGACAGCGACACTGAACCAAGCTCTCTTCTGCGAAGAGAAAGGCGTCTCAAAACACTTCGAATTTGCTTATTTTTGCTCTTGTGCCGACAAATACATACAAAATATGTCAAAATATCCACCTTGGAAATTATGCTCGAAAAAAAAACTGTCAGTTATTTCTTTAGTGAATGTAAACAGTTGAGGTAAAAAATGGGATGTGTATTATCTTGGATGCGTTCGTCGTCTCTTAAAGTGACCGCGCCTAATTTAGCTACTGGCTGCTGTAATGTTAATCCAAGAAAATGAAAGAAAATCACTCACTGCTCTTGACTGAATTACTTTGTAGTTTTAACAGTCAAACCAAAAATTATTTAGACACCACATATTATTTATATATATATATATATATATATATATATATATATAGCAAAACTGTAATAATGTGAGAAATGTTGAAGGTGTCTGAATAAATGTAGGTTTGATTGTATATTTAATTTTTACACTGAAGACTATCCAGTGCTATTTTACATTTAATTATTTGGTTTCTGTACCTTGACACCTACAAACTTGAAAAAAACTTAAACATTGGTGTGAAACAGGCGCAAGATTGTTTGCACCTTGTGCAATGTGGAATTAGTTTACAGTTTTTTCAAGTACTTTGTGATGCATTTTGGAAACAGGAGATGAGCCCCTTTTCTAATGCACCACCTAGCTTGATAAACCCCTTCTCAAAGACTTACTGTTTGTCAATTTTATTTGGTTAACACACATATTGTATATATATATATATATATATATATATATATATATAAAATATATAAAATATAAAATATTTTTTTACACATATCTAAGTTCTAAGCGGCCATGCATTATAATTTTTTTCCTTTTTGTTTTCTCATTATAACGACTTAATTTTCCCATTATCTCGACATAACGGAAGTAATTTTCTCGTTATAACAACTTAATTTTCTCGTTATCTCTACATATCGAAAGTCATTTTCTCATTATAACGACTTAATTTTCTCGTTATCTTGAAATAACGAAAGTTGTTTTCTCGTTATAACAACTTAATTTTCTCTAAGAAGTTACAAAGCTGCGCCACGTGGACCTTCCTCGTGATCGCTATAATTTGTGCAGTCTTGTTAATTATTGACATTTAATTAATTCATAAATGTTAAATGCTTGAATCAATATGATTATTTTGTGTATTAAGTTCTTGCTAGATGCATGAGTTTCACCAATGCGTTTTGTGTCATAAAATAACTGCTTATCAAAACCAAGGTTGACGTCACTGTATTCTGTTTGTACCTATATCTTTATTTGTGCTTCTTTGAGGCACATGATTGTTAGTTAATAAGCGGAGATGTTCTGTTTATCTACAGTAGGACAGGATTTAATGATGTAGGCTATTTGTGATATGCTTCTTTTACTTATTATTAATCTTTATTCTTAACCATATTGATGAGAAATGTGATGTATATGTAAAATGCATAGGCTAATCTAATTCAGTTTTGTTCTATAACACATACATACACTGCACTACACTGTTTTTCTACACACACATACACTGCACGTAGGCCTACACATGATCGCTCTTTTCAAACAGAAGCTTGTAACAAACATGATATCTGCCACAGCATATAATGACTACTAAAAATTACAAATTATATATAATATTATTTCAAATAAAGGGAAAATTAAAAGTTTAATTAAATTTAATTAAAGATCTTAGAATAGTTCTGCATCCTTCTGAAGGCGCTCCGCCTGTGTTCGCGGTGTTGTTTTGTGTACTGTCTCTGGAAAAACCAACAGTGATTGATCAGACTTTATTTATGTACAGTATTGTAGACGTTATTATCTAGGCGAAACAAAATTTGCTGAGATATAGGCTACAGTGAGAGTGCCTGCATGGTTGTCCATCAGATGGCTGTCAAAGTTTAGTTCATTATTATAACAACAGTAAAACTGTCATGTCGTTATAACGAGAAAACAAACTTTGTTATGTCAAGACAATGAGAAAAATAAGTCATTATAACAAGAAAACTACTTTCGTTATGTCGAGATAACGAGAAAAATAAGTCGTTATAAAGAGAAAACAAGAAGGGAAAAAATTATAATGCATGGACGCTAAGAACTTCCGTGCATATCTATTTAATATTAATTTTTTTTTTTTTTTTCATCAAGTGCCAGTCGCTCTAAATGCCAACTGGCATTAAAACATTGTCAGTTCTAACCATTTTTTACAATAGATAAAGTGCCGAAAATTTTAAACAACTATTTCCACACAGTGACATAGGGGACGTGGCATGCAATGCAGGGAGTCCCATGATAACCCCCCCATTCTCCCTGAGTTGTATCATATCATGTGTCATCAAAAATGGTTTGTAAAAAGTTTTTTTTTTTTTTTTTCTAATCAGGTCTATTAATTTATATAATGAATTATAGGGCTATGATTTAAATTATTAACACTGCAGTCATCAATGAAAATTAAGAGCAGCTTTATTTGTGCACCAATTTTCAAAAACGCTGTGCTGTGTATTTTACTGTGATTTTATAAATGAATTTGTAGTGCACAAGTTTGTGCTTAATGAAAGCATTAAAATAATTACATTTAGAATATATTTTCAGCTAGTGAAGACATGTCAATCTATTTTAGTATACTTATTATGAAATACATATATTTTAAATACAATTAAGTATAATAATTTTTAGGTTACTGATGTGCATGTAAACGGGACAAATTGGTTATTTTAACAAGCTGACATTTGTGAGTTATCAGCTTACTGATGTGCACGATAAATCAGGTTATTTCCCAATAGTGACGTCAAAACATAGGCTAGCTAATCATTTGCGTATTTGACTTATAAGTTTCCTGCCGGCATGCTTTATTTAACATTATTTATTTAACAGCCCATAGTATATGCAGCAGCATTTTGAATGAACCCCTTCTGTTCCTACTGCACGAGATGAGAACACATTTTCTTTGTCATTTTCTTTTTTAATGCAAGAGTCTGAGATATATTTGCTTCTCTTTACTGCAAAATGCTCACTCTGTCTGTAAGCACTTAAATCTGCACTAGGAATGCGTTCCTGTCACATATCACACATGCACACTTCAATAGGCCAACAGAAAGCAGGTGAATGCATTTACAGTACATGATGCGTGTGATGGTTCCATAGGATGGTTCCCGTTGTTTGAATTTGGGCGATTTGTGATTGGCTGCTCTGCCTATGACTCACCTCAGTCTGCAGTCCATTGCCTACATCTGACGCTGTGGTTCAGACGCTTCTTTAAAGGAGATTACTAGCATAGACAAAGTAGTCTTAGACTCGATAGTGGGTTGTGTTTGATTTGATTTGATTTGATTTGACTGCCAGGAGCTGTGCAGCTGGTTAAGAGCAATAGACCGTTCTGGCCTCCCCAGCAAGTTTAAAGCGTGGATTTACCAACATGGTGTCCTGCCAAGAATACTCTGGCCGCTTCTTGTGTATGAGGTTCCCATTTCTACAGTGGAGACCTTGAAAAGAAAGGTCAGCAGCTGTCACAGGAGATGGTTAGGGTTGCCCAGGAGCCTCAGCAACATTGCCCGCTATGGAAACACCACAATGCTCCGGTTGCCGCTGAAGTCCCTGGAAGAGGAGTTTAAAGTGACTCGGGCACGCGAGGTGGTGATGTATATAAACTCCAATGACCCAAAGGTGGCCCAGGCAGGAGTGCTGGTGAAGACAGGGAGAAAGTGGAGCGCCCAAGCCGCTGTGCTGGATGCACAGGCACGTCTGTGGCACAAAGAGCTTGTGGGAGTGGCGGATCGAGGCAGAGCAGGCTTGGGGATGTTCCCAACACCTCCTCGACATAAAGAATTGAAGGGGAAGGAGAAACGCAGCCGAATACAGGAAGAGGTCAGAGCTGCTGTGGAGGAAGGAAGGACGAGTAGAGCAGCTGGAATGGGGCAACAGGGGGCCTGGACCAGGTGGGAGCAGGCCATGGACTGCCAGGTCACCTGGACGGAGGTCTGGCAAAGCGAGCCACACCGCATAACCTTCCTGAGTCGGGCAGTGTACGACGTCCTGCCTAGCCCAGCAAACCTCTGTGCATGGGGAAATGCAGACACACCAACTTGCCAACTGTGCCCAGCTCGGGTAACGCTGGAGCACATTCTGAGTTCCTGCCCAACAGCGCTCGGGCAGGGTCGGTACAAGGCATGGGTTACAAACATGAAACCATGCTCTCACGAACACAAGACGTGAGACAAGCCATTATATAGGGATAAGTAATGAGTGGCAGCTGTTGCTGATGACAATTAACAGAGACGCCCACAAACTAATCAGTGCTGACGCGTAACACACAGACTTCACCCACAAAGTGCAAAACCCAGAGATCACAGTTTACCAACCATTACAAGGGAGCAACACCAATTGCTCAATTGCATTTGTTAGCGCAGGAGAAGAGCCAGCACATTGTCAGCACAACTATGAGGCCAGATATATCATTCAAGTCTCAGAGAGCACCAAGAACATAATCATCATGGAGCTGACTGTGCCATGGGAGGACCGCTTGGGAGAAACCCACGAAAGAAAGATGACCAAATATGAACATCTGGTCACAGACTGCCGAGCACAGGGCTGGAAGGCAAGATGCATGCCTATCGAGGTTGGCTGCAGAGGATTTGTGGGGCGCTCCCTTCACAAAGCCTTTACTGCGCTAGGTATTACAGGAACAACAAGGAGCAGGGCCATCAAGAACATCACTGAGGCAGCCGAGAAAGCCTTAAGATGGCTCTGGATCCATAGAGGAGCACCATAGGGGCAAGCGAGTGCTACCTGAACACAAGTCGCGGTCTGATCAGCCGCGGCTGGGTTGCCTGGGCGAGGGTGTCTGATGTTGAAAGACCCGAAACACCCGAGAACCTCAGGTAACATCACTGATGATGTGTTCAGGTGCATCTGAAGATGTGTTTCAAGACAAACTGATTTGTATTGTTTTGAGCATTTTTACATTGCTACAACAGCACATTACACCAGCATACAGGCACCCCGCCTTACACACTGATGATGCTGACAGTTTCAGAAATATTGTTATATATTATGTTGTGTTTTTGTGTCATTACAGAAATTTACTTTTGAGCTTATTAAAGCCTCCTATTCTCTCACTCACGCACGGATTTTCTTTCCTCTCACACAAAACCGTGCACTCAGATCTATGCTGATCTCGTCCGAAAACAGTGAGCGCACTAAAACGTGTCTCTCCTTTCGCTCAAACTGTGTCCTGTCTATGCTTAATTCTCTCTTGTGCTCATTGCGCTGTACAGATTAATTATTTTCCACCTGAATTAAACGTTGTCAAAAGTTATCATCCAATCAGATTTCAAAATGTAATTACTTTACAATTTAATAGTATTAGAAATTAATCAGGTGTTTTAAAGATTTGTAAATAACCTAGTTTAACAGGTCAAACCGTTCTAAACTATTTATCTAAACAAACAAAATAGCATATGATTCTTAAAATTCCTATGGTCATATAGGCCTATATATTGTGTACTTGGATTGATATAGCCTCTCTCTCTCTCTCTCTCTCTCTCTCTCACATGAGGTATCTAATTTAACATATTATGACATAACATTGATGTTTTATATAAAGTCTTTAAGGTCATAGGCTATAATATGTTGTTTTTACATAAATTGCTCAGAGACAATTTTCGGGTTTTCGGGCTAATAGATTGTGTGGGGACCTTTTGATTTATGTCTTTCACTGACTTAAGCACCTGCCAACAATGTGGCTTAGAAAACAAAATTTTTTAAATGAGTCATGTGATTTGGACATGTGATAGACAAATTCCCGATATTGGTTCATACTGCATCCCTGACTAAAATCAGAACTGACGGGGTTATGATTGTGACACCTGTGATGGCCATATGAGGCTCTAAGTGATACTGGGTTCATAATGAATGAGTATTTGAAAGTATGGGATGTCCAGAATAATCAAATATCTAAATTAATATCTAACCAAACTGTGTGATCAGTCTTTAAAAATAAATACAGTTTAAATGTAATGATCATTTGAAATTGGGTTAGGTAAGTGAAGTTTGCAGACCTACACACATTATTTCACCCATTAGATTCCATTCCACCAAATACATAGTAGTTAAAGATGCCAATTGGAATGTAAAGTGGGACCTGATTTGCTGTTTCATAATAAAAAGTGATTTAATCAAATTTTCTTACCTTGTTGGAAAGTGAGAAGAGTTTCGTCTCAAGTTGAGATCTCGTTGAATGGTAGAGTGGTGAAGTGAATGGATGTTTCTGTTTTTATGTACATCTGAAAGGGGTGGAGGTGAATGACTTGGGGAGGAGAAACTACAACACTGACTCAGATATTCTGTCTCCTCGAAAACCACTGGGGGTAAAGGTGTGAGGAGAAAATTCTGCTAATATCATATCATTTGTCACTGTTTTCCAGCTGTAATTTCCAACTTCTTGTACATTATCTTTTTTGTAAAAAAGACAAAAAAAAAAAAAAAAACATTTTGTAAAGAAAAATATTTAGTGAGTATACATTTTTTTGGTGCTTTTGTATTATTATTTGTTTTGCTCTACTAAAGAGTGTTTTTTAAACTTTCTTAATGCTTCATCAGTATGCTTTATAAGATTGAATTATTTTGATGTGCTAAAAGAACAACAATAAATTTATGACATGTGTGTGTGTGAGAGGCAAGAAATGTTACTTTATAGACTCTACATCATAGCTTCTAACAAGATGATTTGCATTCAGTAGGCACATAAATACCTTAAATGGACACTATTTGAATATGCATCATGATTGGTGGAGACAGAAGCATCCTGGTTTGATTGGAATATAAATACTGAGTCAAAGTGTTCCTTATTTTGTCACACTCTGCAGCCAACATGTATGACTGCTGACCTTTCTTGCGAAAAAAAAAATAAATAAAAAAAAACCTTGAGGACTTTCTGTCTCTGTTCCTTTGCATTAAGAAAAAAATTCAACAACAGTGTGGCCAGTAACAATCTACACTTCTGGCTTGATTGGCCAGATTATAGATTTTTTTGAATATGAAGTCACATATTAAATATATGATTCTCAAGCATTCAGCTCTTTTTGATGACAATTCTGAAAAAAGGCCAGTATGAGGTAGGGGAGAGCAGGGGCGAAAGTACCATTTTTCAGAAAAACTTCATTTTAAAAGATAATGTTGTATACAGAGATATATTTCTGCTGTGGCCAGTAACTTAGAAGTGTGGTCTAACAATACCAGGTGGTATTTTGTAGAAATGTAGAAAGACTTCAGTATAATTTCACTTTGAACATAAGATGAACATTGTTACTTTCGACCCCATCGGTTGGGACGAAAGTAACACACAGCTGGATCAAAAGTAACACAACAATATAAGCTAGATTTTCTTCTGTTAGTTTTATTTTTCTTAAGTATACCTGATTGTGACCTTGTTAATAAGTAACTGCAAACATATTTTTTCCTTTATCTTTGCAAAAAAATTATTAAATTACATTTTCATATTTTCATTTTAAATTTAAGTTTAAGTTTCATCAGATGTCTTAAAACCTGACTGTATTTTTTTATTGTAAATTTCAATGTATTTTTATATATAAAAAAAATTCTACAGAATGCACAATATAAAAATGTAATCACATTAGCATAATAAAAAAAACTCTAAACATAATGTAACAGTAGGCCTATTTATGTTTCCATCCAGTTGTTTTTATGCATGAATTGAAAATGTATATTAAAACATCTGGAAACACTGCAAATTCACAGGTGGAGGTGTAAAGGCTAAGATATGGCTAAAACCTAAATATAAATGTGATGTAGCAGCTGCCCAGAGAGAGATGTTCCTCTATGTCCAGAAACGCCCTCTCAAAAACATCTGGATAAATCTTTCTGAACCTCACTAAGACATATTCTTTTGGTATAATATGACATAAACATTTGTTAGAAATTATGCAAGACACAGAAATTCACAATATAGCTTGCACTGGAACAAAATAAATACTTTTTGTGACTGTAGCGGGACAAAAGTAACAATTGTTACTTTCGTCCCGACAGGAACTCCTGACATTTAAACTCGATTTAATTTTATATAAAAAAAAAATTGAAAATGCAAACTTTAGGATGTGTTAAAGCACCAAATGACCTGTAGATTGATCATTACTGTGACACATGAAACAAGAAAAAAAAAATACCGCTTCAACAATTTACTTTTTGTACTCGAAAACAGTTTTACGGACCTAACTCTCGGAAACGATGAGGAAATCACATGATGTTTCTCAGCTCCGTCAAGGATTGCATGCTGAATATGCTGTCATAGCTGGGAATGCAAATGGAGAAAGAGGCTCGGAGAAAATTGCTTTGTTACTTTCGTCCCACGTTACTTTTGACCCCGCTCTCCCCTACAACAGATTTGCAGTATATTTACAGCACACTAATCTTTTGATAATTACTGTATGTACATGAAGATTTAAATTTGCTAGGTTATGGCTAGGTTATAACACTGAACATAGGCTTATATATAGTATTTTATGTATTTCTGTTTTATAATAATATTAGTACTAAAACATGCTTAAAAAATGCCCCCAAAACTCAATTGTCTCGATTGTCCCTGTACGAGTTGTTGTTGTTTTTCAGTGGCAAGTATACGTTTGTTAACTCTGTGAAAATAAATACAGATTTATGCATGGATTACACATATTATTTTCAAGTAAAATGTATTTACTTGACTTATTATGACTGTACATTTGTACACAAAGGTGAGCAGGGTAGACCAATCTGCAGCCTCACAAAAATTGTGTAAGGAAACACCAGATAGGAAGGCTTTAGATGCCACCATACCTTGAGTAGAGTGGGCCCTGACCCCAAAAGGTGAGGGGAGAACAGAGGACTCGTAAGCTAGGGCGATAGCCTCAACTATCCATCTGCTTAATGTCTGCTTAGTTGCCGGGAGACCTCCCTTGGGCAGAAGAAGAAAGGATGATAACTAGAGAAAAGTTCTTGCAGGAACTGCAGCACTGAACCAGCTGAAAAGTTAAAGGAACCGTATGTAGGATTGTGGCCTAAACTGGTACTGCAGTCACTATAAAAATACTGCAGAGCGGTGTATCCCCCCCCCCCCCCCCCCCCCCCCCTGACTCGAGGTTGCCAGATAAGCTGCAGGATTCAGCAGAAATGTAGGCTGCTTCATTGAGCTTCCAATGGCAGGTGACGAACAGACGTACACAGTAAGTTTTTCTGTTTTCTGTTAATTATGTTTATGCTTCATGAGAGATATTTTGATTAGTAATTATGTATTTAAAAATTGTACTAATTGTCATTAGTTAAATATAATCGTAAAGATGTATGCTCGTATGTGACTGTATAATCGTAAAGAATTATGCTCGTATGTGACAGTATAATCGTAAAGATTTATGCTCGTATGTGACAGTATAATCGTAAAGATTTATGCTCGTATGTGACAGTATAATCGTAAAGATTTATGCTCGTATGTGACAGTATAATCGTAAAGATGTATGCTCGTATGTGACAGTATAATCGTAAAGATTTATGCTCGTATGTGACAGTATAATCGTAAAGATTTATGCTCGTATGTGACAGTATAATCGTAAAGATTTATGCTCGTATGTGACAGTATAATCGTAAAGATGTATGCTCGTATGTGACAGTATAATCGTAAAGATTTATGCTCGTATGTGACAGTATAATCGTAAAGATTTATGCTCGTATGTGACAGTATAATCGTAAAGATTTATGCTCGTATGTGACAGTATAATCGTAAAGATTTATGCTCGTATGTGACAGTATAATCGTAAAGATTTATGCTCGTATGTGACAGTATAATCGTAAAGATTTATGCTCGTATGTTACAGTATAATCGTAAAGATTTATGCTCGTATGTGACAGTATAATCGTAAAGATGTATGCTCGTATGTGACTGTATAATCGTAAAGATTTATGCTCGTATGTGACAGTATAATCGTAAAGATGTATGCTCGTATGTGACAGACAGAACGGTAACTGTTAGTCTAACTTGTAACGTTATTTATCTGTCATTAATGTAAGTACAAGCACAAGCCTGTCACTGTGTAACCAATATCAAAGATACAGCTATTCATTTAGCTGATGATATAAGTGAAAGTGGCCAGCTGTATTTTTTTTTTTACTTACCCTGTAGCACATGTCCATAACACTAAAATATGTGATGTGAAGGATTACATGACATTCTATTATTTTTGGCTGTAGAACTTGCATGAAAAACAAGTAGGCTACAAAACGTTCCAAATGGCCCAAATTTTTCACATCATAGGCTACACTGTGCTTTTCATTAGTGTTATGGACATTAGAAAAAGTAATTTTTCCTTGGAATTGTACCTACTGTAGTGCTTCCAAACCATCACTAACATAGTACATAGCCTAAAAGGTAGAGAATGTTTATTTTGAGTTAGTACTTGTACTGCTCTCACTTGTTGCAGCCTGATTTAGACCTCAGTTATGAGGTGCCCGCTGTCCTAAGTGAGGCTGATGAGAGCTGGGAAGGCGAGAGGAGGCGCAGACAAAGGAAAAGAAGAGCAAAAGGGAGAGGGACAAGAGTAGAGCATGCAGGTCTTGGTCCAGGAGACAAAGAGCAGAGAGAAGGGGAGAATTAAGAGGGAGGAGATGGACCAGGTGGAAGAGGCCAGAGAGCTGGAAGAGAGAGTGCAGATGTTTCAGGTGGAAAAGGAGAGAGTGTGGGCCCTGCACCAGGTGACAGAGGCCAGAGAGGTGGAAGAGGCCAGAGGGGTGGAAGAGGCCAGAGAGGTGGAAGAGGTCAGAGAGGTGGAAGAGGAGATAATGCAGGACTGGAGTTGGCAGCAGAGGAAGGAGAGGGAAAGGAGGCAGAGATGCAGAGGAAGAGAACAGAGTTCAGATGATCCAAATTGACCGAAGGGTCCGGACAGAGGTTTGTTTCCAGAATATGCTACACAATTGATAGACTCTAGTAAAATTATGGCTTGTGATAAGTAGTCACCATTTGAATCAATGTTAGCATCTTTGTTATTTTTAATCAAATGTAAATAACACATTTTCTATTATGGTTTGTATAGGCACTCATTCAGGGCATGAGTGAAGTGAGGCTACGAGCACTAGCAACCCAGGTCTTCTCCCGGAATCCTGGATTAGTTTTTGATGCACGTCCTCCATTGAACAGCACAACCCCACCTAACGCTGCTCTTCCATGGTGCACCTGTGGGAACTGCAGGGAAATGGCCACAGACGCTAAAAGGAAATGCTGTGGCCAGGGGCCTGACTACTGCATCAACAAATTGGCACATTTTGATCTGTATTGTCTGGAAGATGGTTATTTGCGTATTCACATAGATTACAGAAATGATATGTTGGTGGTAGCTGAAGTTATAGAGCCAGGAGATGATAACAGACAATTTATTTATGCTGCTTATCGTCAATACATCTTTTGGCAGCATGGGTCACTGGGTCTGGGTAACCGTCGTGTTATTCCCAGCTGCTGTATATGGAAAATAAGGGACAAATACCCTGACCCCCAAGGCCAGTACACTGGCTTTGTACCCACCATTTGATACCATTCTAACGTGAACAGTTAAATTCAAGTTATTTATTGTTGTATATATGGTTTTACAAATTGTTTTTTGATTTGTTCTGTTTGTTTGTAAAGAGCCTTCCTCATTTTTTCAATAAAAAAAGTTTATTTAGAATAACAATACTATGCTTTTTACAATGTAGAGAAGCAGTATATAAAATGGTATAATGATAAATGTTACACAGTATAAATAGAAAACTACACTCAGCTGCTCTGTACTGTTTAAAGTTTTAGTCTGAAATTGTTGATAAGCAGCTTGTGACACAAAAGTTTACATGGCCATGAAGATGGTCAGGGTTGTGAGGCTCTAGAACCTGGGCTTCACAGGTCTTTAGTCTGGAATGTTGACACAGAGGAGAGCAAAATACAACCTGAAGTTAGTTTATTTCAAACTTGGAAGTGTTATGCATGACATCTGACTTGGTGTGTGGCATGTAGCCCAAGGTGCAAAATAAATAAATTTGCATTCAACCTACCAAGACCTCTCCTGACTTGGGTGTGCAGGAGTTCCTCAATGGTTGGTGCCGGCACAGGGGGAAGTGGGCCGTACCTTCTGGGGTCATCAGGTCGTAGTGTCCTCCGTCTGGGCATCCCCTTACCAGCTAATCTCTTTTGAAGGATCATAGTTGCAGTTCTGGGATGTAGCCATACGTCTTGGATGTCTTCCGAGTGTATAGCATATACCTGCGAGCATTCTTCTTGTACAGCCTCCTGTACCTGTATTAAAAGCAAAAAGGGGAGGGAAGAAGACATTTACATTCCAAGGGACATTTTTTGTAGTGTTCTTCTGTAGTGTTAGATGAAAATTCTATCATCACATACTCACTCACCCTCATGGTGTATATGATGATAGAATTTTCATTTTTCGGTGGAGTATCCCTTACATGGTGTTGTAATCTGGTAAAAAACAATAGCATGTAGATGTGAGCAAGTCACTTACTGTTTGCTTCCATCAGATTTACACAACTCTGGGCGGTCCTTGTGGTAATTATAGTCCATCGCTGCAAGGAGCAGCCTGGCCTCAAAGACAGGAGATCTAAATGCTGTGCGCTTGCTAGCGTACATTAAAATATGGTTCTGGAAGGACTCCAGATCAGCAGTGGACCTGTGGGGTGTGTGTGAGAAGAGACATTTAGTGGGATTTTGAAAATAACTTTCTATCTACAGAATGTGTATATACTCAAAATATTACCTAAAATTTAGATATTTGTGGACCTCATTAAGCCACCGCTTGTTTCTAACGATGCTCTTCAGGGCCTCATGTGCCATGGAGCCTCGCTCAAGCCACTGTTGAGTTCCACCAGATTCTAAGTCTGCATGCTGGCAGCTTCCCAGGACCCACCTGTGTTCATTTGTCACATGATGTAGGAGACCAAGCCACAGCTCCTAGAAATAATATAGAAATATAATGTACAGAAAAAAAGCATGCATATTGTACATAATTCATTATTAATGATGATTCTGTTTGTAAGTACTATAATCTAAGTGGGTCACATTATTTACCACAATGATATGTCTGGTTAGCTACTGAATCAACAAATATCCAACATCAACGAACCATTCCAACCTTTTCTCTTTGCCAGCAAGGTATGTCTAATAAGTCTGCATGTTAGTTTTGCATATTATTTTTAGATGACAACTATTTTTCAAACCATATCAACTTACAAGGAACTCTTGGTAAGAATCTGCTGTTTTGCAGCACCACCAAAAGTGGTTGACAATGTCTTTTAGCCAACTGCTCAAACTGGACTGACCCTTGACCTGTGAAGCCTGGAATAGACATAACAGTTATCATGATTACATCGCTCAAATTAGGGTAGATTGCCATGCAGAAAATGAAGCCATAGTAATGACAGCTGAACTTACAGCATGGATCCTTTTTGCCAAATTCTTGGCCCCATGCCACATATCCAAGCTGTGCTGCAGCCCAAGGTCTTTCTACTTTCCTTTGTCTTATATGAAAAAATAATATGTATAATTAGTACAGTAATGGTCCCCCCACCCCTCCAAAAAAGTTGTTGTAATTCTACAAGAACCGCAAAATTTCACTGGCAACTTACTTATTAGTGCGTAGATCTGGACATGGGCATCAGTGCAGACCTGTACTAGTTTCACTTCATTCAAAAGAGTGTCGACTGTCCGCACAAATGCCTCTCTCTCCATGATCACAGAATTTCGCCCAGTCTCCCTTTTGTCCACAGTGATGACAGAGATGATTTCCCTGGATTCGTTCTCCATGGCAGTGTATGTACAGTACTGGGCGCAATGTCCAGGACTGTCCATTCTTCCATCCGCTATTCAATTTGTAAACAAGAATCAATGATTTACACAGAACATAAAATTTACATATTAACATACTGTAGCATAAATGAATAAAAAATGTACATTACCTACTATTACCACATCTCTGTCTTTTAGCCGATTTATTGCCTCAGCCCTCCTCTCCTCCCAAAACTCCTTCACAGTGTCTACACCGTATGTGTCCTGAATTGTGAAAAATGAACTACGGTCCACCATCCCCATGTTCATAAACTGGAACAGAAGCGAGACTTTGGCGTAGTTGCTTCCGGAGAATAGTATGTTGCTTGCCAACATAAAGTCCCCTGCTAGCATCCCGTACCTCAAAGTGGGCTGTGAGCTCCATCTCCATACAGTGTGGCCAACAAGGCAGGTCTGACAATAAATGGGACACAACTTAGGCTATTTAGCATTATCAATTACAAACATAGAATTGCTTCCACTAAGTGGAAACTACAACTCAGGAAGCTTGATTGAGTTTCACAAAACCACTGTCAACGTATTGACATTGCTTCCAACACCAATCTACACTTATTTGCAATGTAGTATGATTACAACCAGTGTTGGTCATCATACTTTAAAAAAGTAATTAGTTACAATTACAAATTACTTCTCCTAAAATGTAACTGAGTTAGTAACTCAGTTACCACATTGTAAAAGTAATTAGTTACTCGGCAAAGTAACTGTGACATTATTTTTTATGTTCCATAATGCTATTATGTCATAAAACATATTTAATATATAAGATGTTTATATTAACTGATTGAAGAATCAAAACAAAGTATTTTAGAAAAATTTGTATTTATTTGAACTCAATAGATTGCAGCCTGCCATATGATATGCATAGAAATAAAACATATAAAAAATAAATATTGAAAATAAAAGTGCACAATTAAGACAAACAAATTTAAACTTGGGTAAAAAGAAAACAAAGGGAAACCTGGCCCTTAGTGCAAATCTCTGTAACTGTATATTAGGCCTAACGTTACTGCACAATGAACAGAACACTATCCAACTCTTATGGTGCGTTCACACCAGATGCAAATAGAGCATCTGGCGCGAGTGATTTTAATGTTAAGTCAATGCAAAGACGTTAATAGACAACCTCCGAAAATCAGCGAAACACATTCTTAAATAGACGCTGTCTTTATAAATAAACCGCATATTTGCGTTTAAAACAACTACATTCTCGCATGAAATACTTTTAAAACTAGATTTATTCGTGCAAGTCGTGTCTGGTGTGAACACAGCATTATTAAATATTCATTACAGTAACATGTTAGCTTTTGTTGATGTGAGGTGGTTCATAAGATTTGAGTTGCTTGAGGCCAGTGTTAATTTTGACACGAAATTTTAATTTAGTTTTAGTCTTAGTCTTTTGACTATAATTCTTTTTAGTTTTAGTCAAGTTTTAGTCATCTGATTTGTTTTAATTTTAGTCTTATTTTAGTCGACTAAAATTGCTTGGTATTTTAGTCGACTAAAATTGCTTGGTATTTTAGTTGACTAAAATAAGACTAAAATCAATAACAGATTTACTAGACAATTTTTTACAGCTGGTATAGGAAACAAACTTAACCAAAATATATAAAACACAAATTCAACTTTATTTCAACACAACTGTGTCTTTATTTCGATTCAAAAGCTTTTATGCAGCAACAAACACTGTCATGATAATGTAAACAATAACTAGCTGCCAATTGACCATCAATAAAAGAAAAATAAAGTTAGGTCCAGGACCTTAAAGCTTACAGCTGAGCTGAACAATAAGTGCATACATTTAAAGTAAATATTTAATAAGTTGGGTGGATAAAAAAAGTAACAAGATTTTATAAGGTAGGCTATTCATTTGTCTAGCAATATTGTATGTTTTAAATACTACAATATTGCTAGATTAGTAGGGTGATATCAGCTAAATTGGGCCACTTTTTGGTAAATCGTTTGGGACAATAATACAATACCATATATGCCTATTCCATGTGTATTTATGATTAATAATGACTGTTTTTGATAATTTTGTGTTGAAATTATGTAATAAAATATAATTATTTAGGCCCTACAGTTCTTGAAACATCAGTTGTGCCAACTTTTTTTGCATGAGCAGTTTAAGGTAAAATGGGCCAGCTGTTCAGGTAAAATGGGCCGTTCAAACTGCAAAGGGAAATAGTAATTTATCATCAATTTTAATTTCAAAACAACTGCTTATACAGCCACATAACATTTAAACTACATTAAAAAAACATATCCATATGTGCCATTAAAAAAAAAATACATTTTGGGTGCAAACCCACATATTCAAATGTGCAATTAAAAAAGTCAATTTTGGAACAACATAGATCAGTGAACTGATGTCAGTTGTGTGTGTGTGTGTGTGGGTGTGTAT